>NW_027309519.1:0-30000 GCF_047496885.1 Scyliorhinus torazame | reverse complement strand
AAACGAGATGAAGGAGGGTCAAAGAGAGCGAAACGAGACAGTGGAGGGTGAAAGAGAGCGAAACCAGACGAAGGAGGGTGAAAGAGAGTAAAACAAGACGATGGAGGGTGAAAGAGAGCGAAACGAGAGGAAGGAGGGTGAAAGAGAGCGAAACGAGACAAAGGAGGGTGAAAGAGAGCGAAACGAGACGACGGAGGGTGAAAGAGAGCGAAACGAGATGCAGGAGGGTGAAAGAGAGCGAAACGAGACGAAGAAAGGTGAAAGAGAGCGAAACGAGACGAAGGAGGGTGAAAGAGAGCGAAAGGAGATGAAGGAGGGTGAAAGATAGCGAAAGGAGTTGCAGGAGGGTGAAAGAGAGTGGAACGAGACGAAGGAGGGTGAAGGAGACTGAAACGAGACGAAGGAGGTTGAAAGAGAGCGAAACAAGACGAAGGAGGGTGAAAGAGCGCGAAACGAGAAGAAGGAGGGTGAATGAGAGCGAAACGAGACGAAGGAGGGTGAAAGAGAGTGAAACGAGATAAAAGAGGGTCAAAGAGAGTGAAACGAGACGAAGGAGGGTGAAAGAGAGCGAAACGAGATGAAGGAGGGTGAAAGAGAGCTAAATGAGACGAAGGAGGGTCACAGAGAGCGAAACGAGACAAAAGAGGGTAAAAGAGAGCGAAACGAGACGGTGGAGGGTGAAAGAGAGCGAAATGAGACGAAGGTGGGTGAAAGAGAGCGAAACAAGACGAAGGAGAGCGAAAGAGAGCGAAACGAGAGGAAGGAGGGTGAAAGAGAGCGAAACGAGATGAAGGAGGGAGAAAGAGAGCGAAACGAGATGAAGGAGGGTGAAAGAGAGCGAAACGTGACGAAGGAGGGTGAAAGAGAGCGAAAGGAGTCGAAGGAGGTTGAAAGAGAGCGGAACGAGACGAAGGAGGGTGAAAGAGAACGAAACGAGACGAAGGAGGGTGAAAGAGAGTGAAACGAGACGAAGGAGGCTGAAAGAGGGCGAAACGAGACGAAGCCGGGTGGAACAGAGCGAAACAAGATGAAGGAGGGTGAAAGAGAGCGAAACGAGATGAAGGAGGGTGAAAGAGAGCAAAACGAGACGAAGGAGTGTAAAACAGAGCGAAACGAGACGAAGGAGGGTGCAAGAGAGCTAAACAAGACGAAGGTGGGTCAAAGAGAGCGAAACAAGACGGTGGAGGGTGAAAGAGAGCGAAACGAGACAAAGGTGGGTGAAAGAGAGCGAAACGAGACGATGGAGTGTGAAAGAGAGCGAAATGAGAGGAAGGAGGGTGAAAGAGAGCGAAACGAGACGAAGGAGGGTGAAAGAGAGCGAAACGAGATGAAGGAGGGTGGAAGAGAGCGAAACGAGACGAAGGAGGGTGAAAGAGAGAGAAACGAGACGAAGGAGGGTGAAAGAGAGTGAAACGAGACGAAGGAGGGTGAAAGAGGGCGAAACGAGACGAAGGAGGGTGAAAGAGAGCGAAAGGAGTCGAAGGAGGGTGAAAGAGAGCGAAACGAGAAGAAGGAGGGTGAAAGAGAGCGAAACAAGATGAAGAAGGGCGAAAGTGAGCGAAACGAGAGGAAGGAGGGTGAAAGAGAGCGAAACGAGATGAAGGAGGGTGAAAGAGTGCGAAACGAGATGAAGGAGGGTGAAAGAGAGCGAAACGAGATGAATGAGGGAGAAAGAGGGCGGAACGAGACGAAGGCGGGTGGAACAGAGCGAAACAAGACGAAAGAAGGGTGAAAGAGTGCAAAACGAGATGAAGGAGGGTGAAAGACTGCGAAACGAGATGAAGAAAGGTGAAAGAGAGCGAAAGGAGACGAAGGAGGGTGAAAGAGAGCGAAAGGAGATGAAGGAGGGAGAAAAAGAACGAATGGTGTCGAAGGAGGGTGAAAGAGAGTGGAACGAGACGACGGAGGGTGAAGGAGGCCAAAACAAGACGAAGGAGGGTGAAAGAGAGCGAAACGAGATGAAGGAGGGTGAAAGAGAGCGAAACGAGAAGAAGGAGGGTGATAGAGAGCAAAACGAGACGAAGGAGGGTGAAAGATAGCGAAACGAGATGAAGGAGGGTCAAAGAGAGCGAAACGAGACAAAGGAGGGTCAAAGAGAGCGAAACGAGATGAAGGAGGGCGAAAGAGAGCTAAACGAGACGAAGGAGGGTCACAGAGAGCGAAACGAGATGAAAGAGGGTAAAAGAGAGCGAAACGAGACGGTGGAGGGTGAAAGAGAGCGAAACGAGACGAAGGAGGGTGAAAGAGAGCGAAACAAGACGAAGGAGGGCGAAAGAGAGTGAAACGAGAGGAAGGAGGGTGAAAGAGAGCGAAACGAGATGAAGGAGGGTGAAAGAGAGCGAAACGAGATGAAGGAGGGTGAAAGAGAGTGAAACGAGACGAAGGAGGGTGAAAGAGAGCGAAACGAGACGAAGGCGGATGGAACAGAGCGAAACAAGATGAAGGAGTGTGAAAGAGAGCGAAACGAGACGAAAGAGGGTAAAAGAGAGCGAAACGAGACGGTGGAGGGTGAAAGAGAGCGAAACGAGACGAAGGAGGGTGAAAGATAGCGAAACGAGATGAAGGAGGGTGAAAGAGAGCGAAACGAGAAGAAGGAGGGTGATAGAGAGCAAAACGAGACGAAGGAGGGTGAAAGAGAGCGAAATGAGATGAAGGAGGGTCAAAGAGAGCGAAACGAGACGAAGGAGGGTCAAAGAGAGCGAAACGAGATGAAGGAGGGCGAAAGAGAGCTAAACGAGACGAAGGAGGGTCACAGAGAGTGAAACGAGATGAAAGAGGGTAAAAGAGAGCGAAACGAGACGGTGGAGGGTGAAAGAGAGCGAAACGAGACGAAGGAGGGTGAAAGAGAGCGAAACAAGACGAAGGAGGGCGAAAGAGAGCGAAACGAGAGGAAGGAGTGTGAAAGAGAGCGAAACGAGATGAAGGAGGGTGAAAGAGAGCGAAACGAGATGAAGGAGGGTGAAAGAGAGTGAAACGAGACGAAGGAGGGTGAAAGAGAGCGAAACGAGACGAAGGCGGATGGAACAGAGCGAAACAAGATGAAGGAGTGTGAAAGAGAGCGAAACGAGACGAAGGAGGGTGAAAGAGAGCAAAACGAGACGAAGGAGAGTAAAACAGAGCGAAACGAGACGAAGGAGGGTGCAAGAGAGCTAAACGAGACGAAGGAGGGTCAAAGAGAGCGAAACAAGACGGTGGAGCGTGAAAGAGAGCGAAACGAGACGAAGGAGAATGAAAGAGAGCGAAACGAGACGATGGAGGGTGAAAGAGAGCGAAACAAGAGGAAGAAGGGTGAAAGAGAGCGAAACGAGATGAAGGAGGGTGAAAGAGAGCGAAACGAGATTAAGGAGGGTGGAAGAGAGCGAAACGAGACGAAGGAGGGTGAAAGAGAGAGAACCGAGACGAAGGAAGGTGAAAGAGAGCGAAACGAGACGAAGGAAGGCGAAAGAGAGCAAAACGAGACAAAGGAGGGTGAAAGTGAGCGAAACGAGATGAAGGAGGGTGATAGAGAGCGAAACGAGACGAAGGAGGGTGAAAGAGAGCAAAACGAGACAAAGGAGTGTAAAACAGAGCGAAACGAGACGAAGGAGGGTGCAAGAGAGCTAAACAAGACGAAGGAGGGTCAAAGAGAGCGAAACAAGACGGTGGAGGGTGAAAGAGAGCGAAACGAGACAAAGGTGGGTGAAAGAGAGCGAAACTAGACGATGGAGTGTGAAAGAGAGCGAAACGAGAGGAAGGAGGGTGAAAGAGAGCGAAACGAGACGAAGGAGGGTGAAAGAGAGCGAAACGAGATGAAGGAGGGTGGAAGAGAGCGAAACGAGACGAAGGAGGGTGAAAGAGAGAGAAACGAGACGAAGGAGGGTGAAAGAGAGTGAAACGAGACGAAGGAGGGTGAAAGAGAGCGAAACGAGACGAAGGAGGGTGAAAGAGAGCGAAACAAGACGAAGGAGGGCGAAAGAGAGCGAAACGAGAGGAAGGAGGGTGAAAGAGAGCGAAACGAGATGAAGGAGGGTGAAAGAGAGTGAAACGAGACAAAGAAGGGTGAAAGAGAGCAAAACGAGACGAAGGCGGATGGAACAGAGCGAAACAAGATGAAGGGGTGTGAAAGAGAGCGAAACGAGACGAAGGAGGGTGAAAGAGAGCAAAACGAGACGAAGGAGTGTAAAACAGAGCGAAACGAGACGAAGGAGGGTGCAAGAGAGCTAAACGAGACGAAGGAGGGTCAAAGAGAGCGAAACAAGACGGTGGAGCGTGAAAGAGAGCGAAACGAGACGAAGGAGAATGAAAGAGAGCGAAACGAGACGATGGAGGTTGAAAGAGAGCGAAACGAGAGGATGAAGGGTGAAAGAGAGCGAAACGAGACGAAGGAGGGTGAAAGAGAGCGAAACGAGATGAAGGAGGGTGGAAGAGAGCGAAACGAGACGAAGGAGGGTGAAAGAGAGAGAACCGAGACGAAGGAAGGTGAAAGAGAGCGAAACGAGACGAAGGAAGGCGAAACAGAGCGAAACGAGACAAAGGAGGGTGAAAGTGAGCGAAACGAGATGAAGGAGGGTGATAGAGAGCGAAACGAGATGAAGGAGGGTGAAAGAGAACGAAATAAGACGAAGGAGGGTGAAAGAGAGCGAAACAAGACGAAGGAGGGCGAAAGAGAGCGAAACGAGAGGAAGGAGGGTGAAAGAGAGCGAATCGAGATGAAGGAGGGTGAAAGAGAGCGAAACGAGATGAAGGAGGGTGAAAGAGAGTGAAACGAGACGAAGGAGGGTGAAAGAGAGCGAAACGAGACGAAGGCGGATGGAACAGAGCGAAACAAGATGAAGGAGTGTGAAAGAGAGCGAAACGAGACGAAAGAGGGTAAAAGAGAGCGAAACGAGACGGTGGAGGGTGAAAGAGAGCGAAACGAGACGAAGGAGGGTGAAAGAGAGCGAAACGAGATGAAGGAGGGTGAAAGAGAGCGAAACGAGAAGAAGGAGGGTGATAGAGAGCAAAACGAGACGAAGGAGGGTGAAAGAGAGCGAAACGAGATGAAGGAGGGTCAAAGAGAGCGAAACGAGACGAAGGAGGGTCAAAGAGAGCGAAACGAGATGAAGGAGGGCGAAAGAGAGCTAAACGAGACGAAGGAGGGTCACAGAGAGCGAAACGAGATGAAAGAGGGTAAAAGAGAGCGAAACGAGACGGTGGAGGGTGAAAGAGAGCGAAACGAGACGAATGAGGGTGAAAGAGAGCGAAACAAGACGAAGGAGGGCGAAAGAGAGCGAAACGAGAGGAAGGAGGGTGAAAGAGAGCGAAACGAGATGAAGGAGGGTGAAAGAGAGCGAAACGAGATGAAGGAGGGTGAAAGAGAGTGAAACGAGACGAAGGAGGGTGAAAGAGAGCGAAACGAGACGAAGGCGGATGGAACAGAGCGAAACAAGATGAAGGAGTGTGAAAGAGAGCGAAACGAGACGAAGGAGGGTGAAAGAGAGCAAAACGAGACGAAGGAGTGTAAAACAGAGCGAAACGAGACGAAGGAGGGTGAAAGAGAGCGAAACAAGAGGAAGAAGGGAGAAAGAGAGCGAAACGAGATGAAGGAGGGTGAAAGAGAGCGAAACGAGATTAAGGAGGGTGGAAGAGAGCGAAACGAGACGAAGGAGGGTGAAAGAGAGAGAACCGAGACGAAGGAAGGTGAAAGAGAGCGAAACGAGACGAAGGAAGGCGAAAGAGAGCGAAACGAGACAAAGGAGGGTGAAAGTGAGCGAAACGAGATGAAGGAGGGTGATAGAGAGCGAAACGAGACGAAGGAGGGTGAAAGAGAGCAAAACGAGACAAAGGAGTGTAAAACAGAGCGAAACGAGACGAAGGAGGGTGCAAGAGAGCTAAACAAGACGAAGGAGGGTCAAAGAGAGCGAAACAAGACGGTGGAGGGTGAAAGAGAGCGAAACGAGACAAAGGTGGGTGAAAGAGAGCGAAACTAGACGATGGAGTGTGAAAGAGAGCGAAACGAGAGGAAGGAGGGTGAAAGAGAGCGAAACGAGATGAAGGAGGGTGAAAGAGAGCGAAACGAGATGAAGGAGGGTGGAAGAGAGCGAAACGAGACGAAGGAGGGTGAAAGAGAGAGAAACGAGACGAAGGAGGGTGAAAGAGAGTGAAACGAGACGAAGGAGGGTGAAAGAGAGCGAAACGAGACGAAGGAGGGTGAAAGAGAGCGAAACAAGACGAAGGAGGGTGAAAGAGAGCGAAACGAGAGGAAGGAGGGTGAAAGAGAGCGAAACGAGATGAAGGAGGGTGAAAGAGAGTGAAACGAGACGAAGAAGGGTGAAAGAGAGCGAAACGAGACGAAGGCGGATGGAACAGAGCGAAACAAGATGAAGGGGTGTGAAAGAGAGCGAAACGAGACGAAGGAGGGTGAAAGAGAGCAAAACGAGACGAAGGAGTGTAAAACAGAGCGAAACGAGACGAAGGAGGGTGCAAGAGAGCTAAACGAGACGAAGGAGGGTCAAAGAGAGCGAAACAAGACGGTGGAGCGTGAAAGAGAGCGAAACGAGACGAAGGAGAATGAAAGAGAGCGAAACGAGACGATGGAGGTTGAAAGAGAGCGAAACGAGAGGATGAAGGGTGAAAGAGAGCGAAACGAGACGAAGGAGGGTGAAAGAGAGCGAAACGAGATGAAGGAGGGTGGAAGAGAGCGAAACGAGACGAAGGAGGGTGAAAGAGAGAGAACCGAGACGAAGGAAGGTGAAAGAGAGCGAAACGAGACGAAGGAAGGCGAAAGAGAGCGAAACGAGACAAAGGAGGGTGAAAGTGAGCGAAACGAGATGAAGGAGGGTGATAGAGAGCGAAACGAGATGAAGGAGGGTGAAAGAGAACGAAATAAGACGAAGGAGGGTGAAAGAGAGTGAAACGAGAAGAAGGAGGGTGAAAGAGAGCGAAACGAGACGAAGGAGGGTGAAAGAGAGCGAAACGAGATGAAGGAGGGTCAAGGAGAGCGAAACGAGACGAACGAGGGTGAAAGAGAGCGAAACGAGATGAAGGAGGGTCAAAGAGAGCGAAACGAGACGAAGGAGGGTGAAAGAGAGCGAAACGAGAAGAAGGAGGGTGAAAGAGAGCGAAACGAGACGAAGGAGGGTGAAAGAGAGTGAAACGAGATGAAGGAGGGTCAAAGAGAGCGAAACGAGACGAAGGAGGGTGAAAGAGAGCGAAACGAGATGAAGGAGGGTGAAAGAGAGCTAAACGAGACGAAGGAGGGTCACAGAGAGCGAAACGAGACGGAAGAGGGTAAAAGAGAGCGAAACGAGACGGTGGAGGGTGAAAGAGAGCGAAACGAGACGAAGGAGGGTGAAAGAGAGCGAAACAAGACGAAGGAGGGCGAAAGAGAGCTAAACGAGACGGTGGAGGGTGAAACAGAGCGAAACGAGACGAAGGAGGGTGAAAGAGAGCGAAACAAGATGAAGGAGGGCGAAAGAGAGCGAAACTAGAGGAAGGAGGGTGAAAGAGAGCAAAACGAGATGAAGGAGGGTGAAAGAGAGCGAAACGAGATGAAGGAGGGTGAAAGAGAGCGAAACGAGACGAAGGAGGCTGAAAGAGAGCGAACGGAGTCGAAGGAGGGTGAAAGAGAGCGGAACGAGACGAAGGAGGGTGAAAGCGAGCGAAACGAGACGAAGGAGGGTGAAAGAGAGTGAAACGAGAAGAACGAGGGTGAAAGAGAGCTAAACGAGACGGTGGAGGGTGAAAAAGAGCGAAACGATACGAAGGAGGGTGAAAGAGAGCGAAACAAGACGAAGGAGGGCGAAAGAGAGCGAAACGAGAGGAAGGAGGGTGAAACAGAGCGAAACGAGATGAAGGAGGGTGAAAGAGAGCGAAAGGAGATGAAGGAGGGTGTAAGAGAGCGAAACGAGACGAAGGAGGGTGAAAGAGAGCGAAAGGAGTCGAAGGAGGGTGAAAGAGAGCGGAACGAGACGAAGGAGGGTGAAAGAGGGCGAAACGAGACGAAGGAGGGTGAAAGAGAGCGAAACGAGACGAAGGAGTGTAAAACAGAGCGAAATGAGACGAAGGAGGGTGCAAGAGATCTAAACCAGACGAAGGAGGGTCAAAGAGAGCGAAACAAGACGGTGGAGGCTGAAAGAGAGCGAAACGAGACGAAGGAGGGTGAAAGAGAGCGAAACGAGATGATGGAGTGTGAAAGAGAGCGAAACGAGAGGAAGGGGGTGAAAGAGGGCGAAACGAGAAGAAGTAGGGTGAAAGAGAGCGAAACGAGATGAAGGAGGGTGGAAGAGAGCGAAAGGAGATGAAGGAGGGTGTAAGAGAGCGAAACGAGACGATGGAGGGTGAAAGAGAGCAAAACGAGAGGAAGGAGGGTGAAAGAGTGCGAAACGAGACGAAGGAGGGTGAAAGAGGGCGAAACGAGACGAAGGCGGGTGAAAGAGAGCGAAACAAGACGAAGGAGGGCGAAAGAGAGCGAAACGAGAGGAAGGAGGGTGAAAGAGAGCGAAACGAGATGAAGGAGGGTGAAAGAGAGTGAAACGAGACGAAGAAGGGTGAAAGAGAGCAAAACGAGACGAAGGCGGATGGAACAGAGCGAAACAAGATGAAGGGGTGTGAAAGAGAGCGAAACGAGACGAAGGAGGGTGAAAGAGAGCAAAACGAGACGAAGGAGTGTAAAACAGAGCGAAACGAGACGAAGGAGGGTGCAAGAGAGCTAAACGAGACGAAGGAGGGTCAAAGAGAGCGAAACAAGACGGTGGAGCGTGAAAGAGAGCGAAACGAGACGAAGGAGAATGAAAGAGAGCGAAACGAGACGATGGAGGTTGAAAGAGAGCGAAACGAGAGGATGAAGGGTGAAAGAGAGCGAAACGAGACGAAGGAGGGTGAAAGAGAGCGAAACGAGATGAAGGAGGGTGGAAGAGAGCGAAACGAGACGAAGGAGGGTGAAAGAGAGCGAAACGAGATGAAGGAGGGTGATAGAGAGCGAAACGAGATGAAGGAGGGTGAAAGAGAACGAAATAAGACGAAGGAGGGTGAAAGAGAGTGAAACGAGAAGAAGGAGGGTCAAAGAGAGCGAAACGAGATGAAGGAGGGTGAAAGAGAGCTAAACGAGACGAAGGAGGGTCACAGAGAGCGAAACGAGACGGAAGAGGGTAAAAGAGAGCGAAACGAGACGGTGGAGGGTGAAAGAGAGCGAAACGAGACGAAGGAGGGTGAAAGAGAGCGAAACAAGACGAAGGAGGGCGAAAGAGAGCTAAACGAGACGGTGGAGGGTGAAACAGAGCGAAACGAGACGAAGGAGGGTGAAAGAGAGCGAAACAAGATGAAGGAGGGCGAAAGAGAGCGAAACTAGAGGAAGGAGGGTGAAAGAGAGCAAAACGAGATGAAGGAGGGTGAAAGAGAGCGAAACGAGATGAAGGAGGGTGAAAGAGAGCGAAACGAGACAAAGGAGGCTGAAAGAGAGCGAACGGAGTCGAAGGAGGGTGAAAGAGAGCGGAACGAGACGAAGGAGGGTGAAAGAGAGCGAAACGAGACGAAGGAGGGTGAAAGAGAGTGAAACGAGAAGAAGGAGGGTTAAAGAGAGCTAAACGAGACGGTGGAGGGTGAAAAAGAGCGAAACGATACGAAGGAGGGTGAAAGAGAGCGAAACAAGACGAAGGAGGGCGAAAGAGAGCGAAACGAGAGGAAGGAGGGTGAAAGAGAGCGAAACGAGATGAAGGAGGGTGAAAGAGAGCGAAAGGAGATGAAGGAGGGTGTAAGAGAGCGAAACGAGACGAAGGAGGGTGAAAGAGAGCGAAAGGAGTCGAAGGAGGGTGAAAGAGAGCGGAACGAGACGAAGGAGGGTGAAAGAGGGCGAAACGAGACGAAGGAGGATGAAAGAGAGCGAAACGAGACGAAGGAGTGTAAAACAGAGCGAAATGAGACGAAGGAGGGTGCAAGAGATCTAAACCAGACGAAGGAGGGTCAAAGAGAGCGAAACAAGACGGTGGAGGCTGAAAGAGAGCGAAACGAGACGAAGGAGGGTGAAAGAGAGCGAAACGAGAAGAAGGAGGGTGAAAGAGAGCGAAACGAGACGAAGGAGGGTGAAAGAGAGCGAAACGAGATGAAGGAGGGTCAAAGAGAGCGAAACGAGACGAAGGAGGGTGAAAGAGAGCGAAACGAGATGAAGGAGGGTGAAAGAGAGCTAAACGAGACGAAGGAGGGTCACAGAGAGCGAAACGAGACGGAAGAGGGTAAAAGAGAGCGAAACGAGACGGTGGAGGGTGAAAGAGAGCGAAACGAGACGAAGGAGGGTGAAAGAGAGCGAAACAAGACGAAGGAGGGCGAAAGAGAGCTAAACGAGACGGTGGAGGGTGAAACAGAGCGAAACGAGACGAAGGAGGGTGAAAGAGAGCGAAACAAGATGAAGGAGGGCGAAAGAGAGCGAAACTAGAGGAAGGAGGGTGAAAGAGAGCAAAACGAGATGAAGGAGGGTGAAAGAGAGCGAAACGAGATGAAGGAGGGTGAAAGAGAGCGAAACGAGACGAAGGAGGGTGAAAGAGAGTGAAACGAGAAGAAGGAGGGTTAAAGAGAGCTAAACGAGACGGTAGAGGGTGAAAAAGAGCGAAACGATACGAAGGAGGGTGAAAGAGAGCGAAACAAGACGAAGGAGGGCGAAAGAGAGCGAAACGAGAGGAAGGAGGGTGAAAGAGAGCGAAACGAGATGAAGGAGGGTGAAAGAGAGCGAAAGGAGATGAAGGAGGGTGTAAGAGAGCGAAACGAGACGAAGGAGGGTGAAAGAGAGCGAAAGGAGTCGAAGGAGGGTGAAAGAGAGCGGAATGAGACGAAGGAGGGTGAAAGAGGGCGAAACGAGACGAAGGAGGGTGAAAGAGAGCGAAACGAGACGAAGGAGTGTAAAACAGAGCGAAATGAGACGAAGGAGGGTGCAAGTGATCTAAACCAGACGAAGGAGGGTCAAAGAGAGCGAAACAAGACGGTGGAGGCTGAAAGAGAGCGAAACGAGACGAAGGAGGGTGAAAGAGAGCGAAACGAGATGATGGAGTGTGAAAGAGAGCGAAACGAGACGAAGGAGGGTGTAAGAGAGCGAAACGAGACGAAGGAGGGTGAAAGAGAGCGAAACGAGAGGAAGGAGGGTGAAAGAGTGCGAAACGAGACGAAGGAGGGTGAAAGAGGGCGAAACGAGACGAAGGCGGGTGGAACAGAGCGAAACAAGACGAAAGAAGGGTGAAAGAGAGCAAAACGAGATGAAGGAGGGTAAAAGACAGCGAAATGAGACGAAGAAAGGTGAAAGAGAGCGAAACGAGACGAAGGAGGGTGAAAGAGAGCGAAAGTAGATGAAGGAGGGTGAAAGAGAGCGAAAGGTGTCGAAGGAGGGTGAAAGAGAGTGGAACGAGACGAAGGAGCGTGAAGGAGACCGAAACGAGACGAAGGAGGTTGAAAGAGAGCCAAACGAGATGAAGGAGGGTGAAAGAGAGCGAAACGATACGAAGGAGGGTGAAAGAGAGCGAAACAAGACGAAGGAGGGCGAAAGAGAGCGAAACGAGAGGAAGGAGGGTGAAACAGAGCGAAACGAGATGAAGGAGGGTGAAAGAGAGCGAAAGGAGATGAAGGAGGGTGTAAGAGAGCGAAACGAGACGAAGGAGGGTGAAAGAGAGCGAAAGGAGTCGAAGGAGGGTGAAAGAGAGCGGAACGAGACGAAGGAGGGTGAAAGAGGGCGAAACGAGACGAAGGAGGGTGAAAGAGAGCGAAACGAGACGAAGGAGTGTAAAACAGAGCGAAATGAGACGAAGGAGGGTGCAAGAGATCTAAACCAGACAAAGGAGGGTCAAAGAGAGCGAAACAAGACGGTGGAGGCTGAAAGAGAGCGAAACGAGACGAAGGAGGGTGAAAGAGAGCGAAACGAGATGATGGAGTGTGAAAGAGAGCGAAACGAGAGGAAGGGGGGTGAAAGAGGGCGAAACGAGAAGAAGTAGGGTGAAAGAGAGCGAAACGAGATGAAGGAGGGTGGAAGAGAGCGAAAGGAGATGAAGGAGGGTGTAAGAGAGCGAAACGAGACGAAGGAGGGTGAAAGAGAGCAAAACGAGAGGAAGGAGGGTGAAAGAGTGCGAAACGAGACGAAGGAGGGCGAAAGAGGGCGAAACGAGACGAAGGCGGGTGAAAGAGAGCGAAACAAGACGAAGGAGGGCGAAAGAGAGCGAAACGAGAGGAAGGAGGGTGAAAGAGAGCGAAACGAGATGAAGGAGGGTGAAAGAGAGTGAAACGAGACGAAGAAGGGTGAAAGAGAGCGAAACGAGACGAAGGCGGATGGAACAGAGCGAAACAAGATGAAGGGGTGTGAAAGAGAGCGAAACGAGACGAAGGAGGGTGAAAGAGAGCAAAACGAGACGAAGGAGTGTAAAACAGAGCTAAACGAGACGAAGGAGGGTGCAAGAGAGCTAAACGAGACGAAGGAGGGTCAAAGAGAGCGAAACAAGACGGTGGAGCGTGAAAGAGAGCGAAACGAGACGAAGGAGAATGAAAGAGAGCGAAACGAGACGATGGAGGTTGAAAGAGAGCGAAACGAGAGGATGAAGGGTGAAAGAGAGCGAAACGAGACGAAGGAGGGTGAAAGAGAGCGAAACGAGATGAAGGAGGGTGGAAGAGAGCGAAACGAGACGAAGGAGGGTGAAAGAGAGAGAACCGAGACGAAGGAAGGTGAAAGAGAGCGAAACGAGACGAAGGAAGGCGAACGAGAGCGAAACGAGACAAAGGAGGGTGAAAGTGAGCGAAACGAGATGAAGGAGGGTGATAGAGAGCGAAACGAGATGAAGGAGGGTGAAAGAGAACGAAATAAGACGAAGGAGGGTGAAAGAGAGTGAAACGAGAAGAAGGAGGGTGAAAGAGAGCGAAACGAGACGAAGGAGGGTGAAAGAGAGCGAAACGAGATGAAGGAGGGTCAAGGAGAGCGAAACGAGACGAACGAGGGTGAAAGAGAGCGAAACGAGATGAAGGAGGGTCAAAGAGAGCGAAACGAGACGAAGGAGGGTGAAAGAGAGCGAAACGAGAAGAAGGAGGGTGAAAGAGAGCGAAACGAGACGAAGGAGGGTGAAAGAGAGCGAAACGAGATGAAGGAGGGTCAAAGAGAGCGAAACGAGACGAAGGAGGGTGAAAGAGAGCGAAACGAGATGAAGGAGGGTGAAAGAGAGCTAAACGAGACGAAGGAGGGTGACAGAGAGCGAAACGAGACGGAAGAGGGTAAAAGAGAGCGAAACGAGACGGTGGAGGGTGAAAGAGAGCGAAACGAGACGAAGGAGGGTGAAAGAGAGCGAAACAAGACGAAGGAGGGCGAAAGAGAGCTAAACGAGACGGTGGAGGGTGAAACAGAGCGAAACGAGACGAAGGAGGGTGAAAGAGAGCGAAACAAGATGAAGGAGGGCGAAAGAGAGCGAAACTAGAGGAAGGAGGGTGAAAGAGAGCAAAACGAGATGAAGGAGGGTGAAAGAGAGCGAAACGAGATGAAGGAGGGTGAAAGAGAGCGAAACGAGACGAAGGAGGCTGAAAGAGAGCGAACGGAGTCGAAGGAGGGTGAAAGAGATCGGAACGAGACGAAGGAGGGTGAAAGAGAGTGAAACGAGAAGAAGGAGGGTTAAAGAGAGCTAAACGAGACGGTGGAGGGTGAAAAAGAGTGAAACGATACGAAGGAGGGTGAAAGAGAGCGAAACAAGACGAAGGAGGGCGAAAGAGAGCGAAACGAGAGGAAGGAGGGTGAAAGAGAGCGAAACGAGATGAAGGAGGGTGAAAGAGAGCGAAAGGAGATGAAGGAGGGTGTAAGAGAGCGAAACGAGACGAAGGAGGGTGAAAGAGAGCGAAAGGAGTCGAAGGAGGGTGAAAGAGAGCGGAATGAGACGAAGGAGGGTGAAAGAGGGCGAAACGAGACGAAGGAGGGTGAAAGAGAGCGAAACGAGACGAAGGAGTGTAAAACAGAGCGAAATGAGACGAAGGAGGGTGCAAGAGATCTAAACCAGACGAAGGAGGGTCAAAGAGAGCGAAACAAGACGGTGGAGGCTGAAAGAGAGCGAAACGAGACGAAGGAGGGTGAAAGAGAGCGAAACGAGATGATGGAGTGTGAAAGAGAGCGAAACGATGGAAGGGGGGTGAAACAGGGCGAAACGAGAAGAAGTAGGGTGAAAGAGAGCGAAACGAGATGAAGGAGGGTGGAAGAGAGCGAAAGGAGATGAAGGAGGGTGTAAGAGAGCGAAACGAGACGAAGGAGGGTGAAAGAGAGCGAAACGAGAGGAAGGAGGGTGAAAGAGTGCGAAACGAGACGAAGGAGGGTGAAAGAGGGCGAAACGAGACGAAGGCGGGTGGAACAGAGCGAAACAAGACGAAAGAAGGGTGAAAGAGAGCAAAACGAGATGAAGGAGGGTAAAAGACAGCGAAATGAGACGAAGAAAGGTGAAAGAGAGCGAAACGAGACGAAGGAGGGTGAAAGAGAGCGAAAGTAGATGAAGGAGGGTGAAAGAGAGCGAAAGGTGTCGAAGGAGGGTGAAAGAGAGTGGAACGAGACGAAGGAGCGTGAAGGAGACCGAAACGAGACGAAGGAGGTTGAAAGAGAGCCAAACGAGATGAAGGAGGGTGAAAGAGAGCGAAACGAGATGCAGGAGGGTGAAAGAGAGCGAAACGAGATGAAGGAGGGCGAAAGAGAGCGAAACGAGACGAAGGAGGGTGAAAGAGAGCGAAACGAGATGAAGGAGGGCGAAAGAGAGCGAAACGAGAGGAAGGAGGGTGAAAGAGAGCGAAACGAGATGAAGGAGGGTGAAAGAGAGCGAAACGATACGAAGGAGGGTGAAAGAGAGCGAAACAAGACGAAGGAGGGCGAAAGAGAGCAAAACGAGAGGAAGGAGGGTGAAAGAGAGCGAAACGAGATGAAGGAGGGTGAAAGAGAGCGAAAGGAGATGAAGGAGGGTGTAAGAGAGCGAAACGAGACGAAGGAGGGTGAAAGAGAGCGAAAGGAGTCGAAGGAGGGTGAAAGAGAGCGGAACGAGACGAAGGAGGGTGAAAGAGGGCGAAACGAGACGAAGGAGGGTGAAAGAGAGCGAAACGAGACGAAGGAGTGTAAAACAGAGCGAAATGAGACGAAGGAGGGTGCAAGAGATCTAAACCAGACGAAGGAGGGTCAAAGAGAGCGAAACAAGACGGTGGAGGCTGAAAGAGAGCGAAACGAGACGAAGGAGGGTGAAAGAGAGCGAAACGAGATGATGGAGTGTGAAAGAGAGCGAAACGAGAGGAAGGGGGGTGAAAGAGGGCGAAACGAGAAGAAGTAGGGTGAAAGAGAGCGAAACGAGATGAAGGAGGGTGGAAGAGAGCGAAAGGAGATGAAGGAGGGTGTAAGAGAGCGAAACGAGACGAAGGAGGGTGAAAGAGAGCGAAACGAGAGGAAGGAGGGTGAAAGAGTGCGAAACGAGACGAAGGAGGGTGAAAGAGGGCGAAACGAGACGATGGCGGGTGGAACAGAGCGAAACAAGACGAAAGAAGGGTGAAAGAGAGCAAAACGAGATGAAGGAGGGTAAAAGACAGCGAAATGAGACGAAGAAAGGTGAAAGAGAGCGAAACGAGACGAAGGAGGGTGAAAGAGAGCGAAAGTAGATGAAGGAGGGTGAAAGAGAGCGAAAGGTGTCGAAGGAGGGTGAAAGAGAGTGGAACGAGACGAAGGAGCGTGAAGGAGACCGAAACGAGACGAAGGAGGGTGAAAGAGAGCCAAACGAGATGAAGGAGGGTGAAAGAGAGCGAAACAAGATGCAGGAGGGTGAAAGAGAGCGAAACGAGATGAAGGAGGGTCAAAGAGAGCGAAACGAGACGAAGGAGGGTGAAAGAGAGCGAAACGAGATGAAGGAGGGTCAAAGAGAGCGAAACGAGACGAAGGAGGGCGAAAGAGAGCTAAACGAGACGGTGGAGGGTGAAACAGAGCGAAACGAGACGAAGGAGGGTGAAAGAGAGCGAAACAAGATGAAGGAGGGCGAAAGAGAGCGAAACTAGAGGAAGGAGGGTGAAAGAGAGCGAAATGAGACGAAGAAAGGTGAAAGAGAGCGAAACGAGACGAAGGAGGGTGAAAGAGAGCGAAACGAGATGATGGAGTGTGAAAGAGAGCGAAACGATGGAAGGGGGGTGAAACAGGGCGAAACGAGAAGAAGTAGGGTGAAAGAGAGCGAAACGAGATGAAGGAGGGTGGAAGAGAGCGAAAGGAGATGAAGGAGGGTGTAAGAGAGCGAAACGAGACGAAGGAGGGTGAAAGAGAGCGAAACGAGAGGAACGAGGGTGAAAGAGTGCGAAACGAGACGAAGGAGGGTGAAAGAGGGCGAAACGAGACGAAGGCGGGTGGAACAGAGCGAAACAAGACGAAAGAAGGGTGAAAGAGAGCAAAACGAGATGAAGGAGGGTAAAAGACAGCGAAATGAGACGAAGAAAGGTGAAAGAGAGCGAAACGAGACGAAGGAGGGTGAAAGAGAGCAAAACGAGACGAAGGAGTGTAAAACAGAGCTAAACGAGACGAAGGAGGGTGCAAGAGAGCTAAACGAGACGAAGGAGGGTCAAAGAGAGCGAAACAAGACGGTGGAGCGTGAAAGAGAGCGAAACGAGACGAAGGAGAATGAAAGAGAGCGAAACGAGACGATGGAGGTTGAAAGAGAGCGAAACGAGAGGATGAAGGGTGAAAGAGAGCGAAACGAGACGAAGGAGGGTGAAAGAGAGCGAAACGAGATGAAGGAGGGTGGAAGAGAGCGAAACGAGACGAAGGAGGGTGAAAGAGAGAGAACCGAGACGAAGGAAGGTGAAAGAGAGCGAAACGAGACGAAGGAAGGCGAACGAGAGCGAAACGAGACAAAGGAGGGTGAAAGTGAGCGAAACGAGATGAAGGAGGGTGATAGAGAGCGAAACGAGATGAAGGAGGGTGAAAGAGAACGAAATAAGACGAAGGAGGGTGAAAGAGAGTGAAACGAGAAGAAGGAGGGTGAAAGAGAGCGAAACGAGACGAAGGAGGGTGAAAGAGAGCGAAACGAGATGAAGGAGGGTCAAGGAGAGCGAAACGAGACGAACGAGGGTGAAAGAGAGCGAAACGAGATGAAGGAGGGTCAAAGAGAGCGAAACGAGACGAAGGAGGGTGAAAGAGAGCGAAACGAGAAGAAGGAGGGTGAAAGAGAGCGAAACGAGACGAAGGAGGGTGAAAGAGAGCGAAACGAGATGAAGGAGGGTCAAAGAGAGCGAAACGAGACGAAGGAGGGTGAAAGAGAGCGAAACGAGATGAAGGAGGGTGAAAGAGAGCTAAACGAGACGAAGGAGGGTGACAGAGAGCGAAACGAGACGGAAGAGGGTAAAAGAGAGCGAAACGAGACGGTGGAGGGTGAAAGAGAGCGAAACGAGACGAAAGAGGGTGAAAGAGAGCGAAACAAGACGAAGGAGGGCGAAAGAGAGCTAAACGAGACGGTGGAGGGTGAAACAGAGCGAAACGAGACGAAGGAGGGTGAAAGAGAGCGAAACAAGATGAAGGAGGGCGAAAGAGAGCGAAACTAGAGGAAGGAGGGTGAAAGAGAGCAAAACGAGATGAAGGAGGGTGAAAGAGAGCGAAACGAGATGAAGGAGGGTGAAAGAGAGCGAAACGAGACGAAGGAGGCTGAAAGAGAGCGAACGGAGTCGAAGGAGGGTGAAAGAGATCGGAACGAGACGAAGGAGGGTGAAAGAGAGCGAAACGAGACGAAGGAGGGTGAAAGAGAGTGAAACGAGAAGAAGGAGGGTTAAAGAGAGCTAAACGAGACGGTGGAGGGTGAAAAAGAGCGAAACGATACGAAGGAGGGTGAAAGAGAGCGAAACAAGACGAAGGAGGGCGAAAGAGAGCGAAACGAGAGGAAGGAGGGTGAAAGAGAGCGAAACGAGATGAAGGAGGGTGAAAGAGAGCGAAAGGAGATGAAGGAGGGTGTAAGAGAGCGAAACGAGACGAAGGAGGGTGAAAGAGAGCGAAAGGAGTCGAAGGAGGGTGAAAGAGAGCGGAATGAGACGAAGGAGGGTGAAAGAGGGCGAAACGAGACGAAGGAGGGTGAAAGAGAGCGAAACGAGACGAAGGAGTGTAAAACAGAGCGAAATGAGACGAAGGAGGGTGCAAGAGATCTAAACCAGACGAAGGAGGGTCAAAGAGAGCGAAACAAGACGGTGGAGGCTGAAAGAGAGCGAAACGAGACGAAGGAGGGTGAAAGAGAGCGAAACGAGATGATGGAGTGTGAAAGAGAGCGAAACGATGGAAGGGGGGTGAAACAGGGCGAAACGAGAAGAAGTAGGGTGAAAGAGAGCGAAACGAGATGAAGGAGGGTGGAAGAGAGCGAAAGGAGATGAAGGAGGGTGTAAGAGAGCGAAACGAGACGAAGGAGGGTGAAAGAGAGCGAAACGAGAGGAAGGAGGGTGAAAGAGTGCGAAACGAGACGAAGGAGGGTGAAAGAGGGCGAAACGAGACGAAGGCGGGTGGAACAGAGCGAAACAAGACGAAAGAAGGGTGAAAGAGAGCAAAACGAGATGAAGGAGGGTAAAAGACAGCGAAATGAGACGAAGAAAGGTGAAAGAGAGCGAAACGAGATGAAGGAGGGTGAAAGAGAGCGAAAGTAGATGAAGGAGGGTGAAAGAGAGCGAAAGGTGTCGAAGGAGGGTGAAAGAGAGTGGAACGAGACGAAGGAGCGTGAAGGAGACCGAAACGAGACGAAGGAGGTTGAAAGAGAGCCAAACGAGATGAAGGAGGGTGAAAGAGAGCGAAACGAGATGCAGGAGGGTGAAAGAGAGCGAAACGAGATGAAGGAGGGTGAAAGAGAGCGAAACGAGACGAAGGAGGGTGAAAGAGAGCGAAACGAGATGAAGGAGGGCGAAAGAGAGCGAAACGAGAGGAAGGAGGGTGAAAGAGAGCGAAACGAGATGAAGGAGGGTGAAAGAGAGCGAAACGATACGAAGGAGGGTGAAAGAGAGCGAAACAAGATGAAGGAGGGCGAAAGAGAGCGAAACGAGAGGAAGGAGGGTGAAAGAGAGCGAAACGAGATGAAGGAGGGTGAAAGAGAGCGAAAGGAGATGAAGGAGGGTGTAAGAGAGCGAAACGAGACGAAGGAGGGTGAAAGAGAGCGAAAGGAGTCGAAGGAGGGTGAAAGAGAGCGGAACGAGACGAAGGAGGGTGAAAGAGGGCGAAACGAGACGAAGGAGGGTGAAAGAGAGCGAAACGAGACGAAGGAGTGTAAAACAGAGCGAAATGAGACGAAGGAGGGTGCAAGAGATCTAAACCAGACGAAGGAGGGTCAAAGAGAGCGAAACAAGACGGTGGAGGCTGAAAGAGAGCGAAACGAGACGAAGGAGGGTGAAAGAGAGCGAAACGAGATGATGGAGTGTGAAAGAGAGCGAAACGAGAGGAAGGGGGGTGAAAGAGGGCGAAACGAGAAGAAGTAGGGTGAAAGAGAGCGAAACGAGATGAAGGAGGGTGGAAGAGAGCGAAAGGAGATGAAGGAGGGTGTAAGAGAGCGAAACGAGACGAAGGAGGGTGAAAGAGAGCGAAACGAGAGGAAGGAGGGTGAAAGAGTGCGAAACGAGACGAAGGAGGGTGAAAGAGGGCGAAACGAGACGAAGGCGGGTGGAACAGAGCGAAACAAGACGAAAGAAGGGTGAAAGAGAGCAAAACGAGATGAAGGAGGGTAAAAGACAGCGAAATGAGACGAAGAAAGGTGAAAGAGAGCGAAACGAGACGAAGGAGGGTGAAAGAGAGCGAAAGTAGATGAAGGAGGGTGAAAGAGAGCGAAAGGTGTCGAAGGAGGGTGAAAGAGAGTGGAACGAGACGAAGGAGCGTGAAGGAGACCGAAACGAGACGAAGGAGGGTGAAAGAGAGCCAAACGAGATGAAGGAGGGTGAAAGAGAGCGAAACGAGATGCAGGAGGGTGAAAGAGAGCGAAACGAGATGAAGGAGGGTGAAAGAGAGCGAAACGAGACGAAGGAGGGTGAAAGAGAGCGAAACGAGATGAAGGAGGGTCAAAGAGAGCGAAACGAGACGAAGGAGGGCGAAAGAGAGCTAAACGAGACGGTGGAGGGTGAAACAGAGCGAAACGAGACGAAGGAGGGTGAAAGAGAGCGGAACAAGATGAAGGAGGGCGAAAGAGAGCGAAACTAGAGGAAGGAGGGTGAAAGAGAGCAAAACGAGATGAAGGAGGGTGAAAGAGAGCGAAACGAGATGAAGGAGGGTGAAAGAGAGCGAAACGAGACGAAGGAGGCTGAAAGAGAGCGAACGGAGTCGAAGGAGGGTGAAAGAGAGCGGAACGAGACGAAGGAGGGTGAAAGAGAGCGAAACGAGACGAAGGAGGGTGAAAGAGAGTGAAACGAGAAGAAGGAGGGTTAAAGAGAGCTAAACGAGACGGTGGAGGGTGAAAAAGAGCGAAACGATACGAAGGAGGGTGAAAGAGAGCGAAACAAGAAGAAGGAGGGCGAAAGAGAGCGAAACGAGAGGAAGGAGGGTGAAAGAGAGCGAAACGAGATGAAGGAGGGTGAAAGAGAGCGAAAGGAGTTGAAGGAGGGTGTAAGAGAGCGAAACGAGACGAAGGAGGGTGAAAGAGAGCGAAAGGAGTCGAAGGAGGGTGAAAGAGAGCGGAATGAGACGAAGGAGGGTGAAAGAGGGCGAAACGAGACGAAGGAAGGTGAAAGAGAGCGAAACGAGACGAAGGAGTGTAAAACAGAGCGAAATGAGACGAAGGAGGGTGCAAGAGATCTAAACCAGACGAAGGAGGGTCAAAGAGAGCGAAACAAGACGGTGGAGGCTGAAAGAGAGCGAAACGAGACGAAGGAGGGTGAAAGAGAGCGAAACGAGATGATGGAGTGTGAAAGAGAGCGAAACGATGGAAGGGGGGTGAAACAGGGCGAAACGAGAAGAAGTAGGGTGAAAGAGAGCGAAACGAGATGAAGGAGGGTGGAAGAGAGCGAAAGGAGATGAAGGAGGGTGTAAGAGAGCGAAACGAGACGAAGGAGGGTGAAAGAGAGCGAAACGAGAGGAAGGAGGGTGAAAGAGTGCGAAACGAGACGAAGGAGGGTGAAAGAGGGCGAAACGAGACGAAGGCGGGTGGAACAGAGCGAAACAAGACGAAAGAAGGGTGAAAGAGAGCAAAACGAGATGAAGGAGGGTAAAAGACAGCGAAATGAGACGAAGAAAGGTGAAAGAGAGCGAAACGAGACGAAGGAGGGTGAAAGAGAGCGAAAGTAGATGAAGGAGGGTGAAAGAGAGCGAAAGGTGTCGAAGGAGGGTGAAAGAGAGTGGAACGAGACGAAGGAGCGTGAAGGAGACCGAAACGAGACGAAGGAGGTTGAAAGAGAGCCAAACGAGATGAAGGAGGGTGAAAGAGAGCGAAACGAGATGCAGGAGGGTGAAAGAGAGCGAAACGAGATGAAGGAGGGTGAAAGAGAGCGAAACGAGACGAAGGAGGGTGAAAGAGAGCGAAACGAGATGAAGGAGGGCGAAAGAGAGCGAAACGAGAGGAAGGAGGGTGAAAGAGAGCGAAACGAGATGAAGGAGGGTGAAAGAGAGCGAAACGATACGAAGGAGGGTGAAAGAGAGCGAAACAAGACGAAGGAGGGCGAAAGAGAGCGAAACGAGAGGAAGGAGGGTGAAAGAGAGCGAAACGAGATGAAGGAGGGTGAAAGAGAGCGAAAGGAGATGAAGGAGGGTGTAAGAGAGCGAAACGAGACGAAGGAGGGTGAAAGAGAGCGAAAGGAGTCGAAGGAGGGTGAAAGAGAGCGGAACGAGACGAAGGAGGGTGAAAGAGGGCGAAACGAGACGAAGGAGGGTGAAAGAGAGCGAAACGAGACGAAGGAGTGTAAAACAGAGCGAAATGAGACGAAGGAGGGTGCAAGAGATCTAAACCAGACGAAGGAGGATCAAAGAGAGCGAAACAAGACGGTGGAGGCTGAAAGAGAGCGAAACGAGACGAAGGAGGGTGAAAGAGAGCGAAACGAGATGATGGAGTGTGAAAGAGAGCGAAACGAGAGGAAGGGGGGTGAAAGAGGGCGAAACGAGAAGAAGTAGGGTGAAAGAGAGCGAAACGAGATGAAGGAGGGTGGAAGAGAGCGAAAGGAGATGAAGGAGGGTGTAAGAGAGCGAAACGAGACGAAGGAGGGTGAAAGAGAGCGAAACGAGAGGAAGGAGGGTGAAAGAGTGCGAAACGAGACGAAGGAGGGTGAAAGAGGGCGAAACGAGACGAAGGCGGGTGGAACAGAGCGAAACAAGACGAAAGAAGGGTGAAAGAGAGCAAAACGAGATGAAGGAGGGTAAAAGACAGCGAAATGAGACGAAGAAAGGTGAAAGAGAGCGAAACGAGACGAAGGAGGGTGAAAGAGAGCGAAAGTAGATGAAGGAGGGTGAAAGAGAGCGAAAGGTGTCGAAGGAGGGTGAAAGAGAGTGGAACGAGACGAAGGAGCGTGAAGGAGACCGAAACGAGACGAAGGAGGGTGAAAGAGAGCCAAACGAGATGAAGGAGGGTGAAAGAGAGCGAAACGAGATGCAGGAGGGTGAAAGAGTGCGAAACGAGATGAAGGAGGGTGAAAGACAGCGAAACGAGACGAAGGAGGGTGAAAGAGAGCGAAACGAGATGAAGGAGGGTCAAAGAGAGCGAAACGAGACGAAGGAGGGTAAAAGAGAGCGAAACGAGATGGTGGAGGGTGAAAGAGAGCGAAACGAGACTAAGGAGAATGAAAGAGAACGAAACGAGACGATGGAGGGTGAAAGAGAGCGAAACGAGAGGAAGAAGGGTGAAAGAGAGCGAAAAGAGACGAAGGAGGGTGAAAGAGAGCGAAACGAGATGAAGGAGGTTGGAAGACAGCGAAACGAGACGAAGGAGGGTGAAAGAGAGCGAAACGAGACAAAGGAGGGTGAAAGGGAGCGAAACGAGATGAAGGAGGGTAAAAGAGAGCGAAACGAGATGAAGGAGGGTGAAAGAGAGCGAAATGAGACGAAGGAGGGTGAAAGGGAGTGAAAGGAGAAGAAGAAGGGTGAAAGAGAGCGAAACGATACGAAGGAGGGTGAAAGAGAGCGAAACGAGATGAAGGAGGGTCAAGGAGAGCGAAACGAGACGAACGAGGGTGAAAGAGAGCGAACCGAGATGAAGGAGGGTCAAAGAGAGCGAAACGAGACGAACGAGGGTGAAAGAGAGCGAAAGGAGTCGAAGGAGGGTGAAAGAGAGTGGAACGAGACAAAGGAGGGTGAAAGAGACCGAAATGAGACGAAGGAGGGTGAAAGAGAGCGAAATGAGACGAAGGAGGGTGAAAGAGAGCGAAACGAGAAGAAGGAGGGTGAAAGAGAGCGAAACGAGACGAAGGAGGGTGAAAGAGATCGAAACGAGATGAAGGAGGGTCAAAGAGAGCGAAACGAGACAGTGGAGGGTGAAAGAGAGCGAAACCAGACGAAGGAGGGTGAAAGAGAGCGAAACGAGAAGAAGGAGGGTGAAAGAGAGCGAAACGAGACGAAGGAGGGTGAAAGAGAGTGAAACGAGATAAAAGAGGGTCAAAGAGAGTGAAACGAGACGAAGGAGGGTGAAAGAGAGCGAAACGAGATGAAGGAGGGTGAAAGAGAGCTAAATGAGACGAAGGAGGGTCACAGAGAGCGAAACGAGACAAAAGAGGGTAAAAGAGAGCGAAACGAGACGGTGGAGGGTGAAAGAGAGCGAAATGAGACGAAGGTGGGTGAAAGAGAGCGAAACAAGACGAAGGAGAGCGAAAGAGAGCGAAACGAGAGGAAGGAGGGTGAAAGAGAGCGAAACGAGATGAAGGAGGGAGAAAGAGAGCGAAACGAGATGAAGGAGGGTGAAAGAGAGCGAAACGTGACGAAGGAGGGTGAAAGAGAGCGAAAGGAGTCGAAGGAGGTTGAAAGAGAGCGGAACGAGTCGAAGGAGGGTGAAAGAGAGCGAAAGGTGTCGAAGGAGGGTGAAAGAGAGTGGAACGAGACGAAGGAGGCTGAAAGAGACCGAAACGAGACGAAGGAGGGTGAAAGAGAGCCAAACGAGATGAAGGAGGGTGAAAGAGAGCGAAACGAGATGCAGGAGGGTGAAAGAGAGCGAAACGAGATGAAGGAGGGTGAAAGAGAGCGAAACGAGACGAAGGAGGGTGAAAGAGAGCGAAACGAGATGAAGGAGGGCGAAAGAGAGCGAAACGAGAGGAAGGAGGGTGAAAGAGAGCGAAACGAGATGAAGGAGGGTGAAAGAGAGCGAAACGATACGAAGGAGGGTGAAAGAGAGCGAAACAAGACGAAGGAGGGCGAAAGAGAGCGAAACGAGAGGAAGGAGGGTGAAAGAGAGCGAAACGAGATGAAGGAGGGTGAAAGAGAGCGAAAGGAGATGAAGGAGGGTGTAAGAGAGCGAAACGAGACGAAGGAGGGTGAAAGAGAGCGAAAGGAGTCGAAGGAGGGTGAAAGAGAGCGGAACGAGACGAAGGAGGGTGAAAGAGGGCGAAACGAGACGAAGGAGGGTGAAAGAGAGCGAAACGAGACGAAGGAGTGTAAAACAGAGCGAAATGAGACGAAGGAGGGTGCAAGAGATCTAAACCAGACGAAGGAGGGTCAAAGAGAGCGAAACAAGACGGTGGAGGCTGAAAGAGAGCGAAACGAGACGAAGGAGGGTGAAAGAGAGCGAAACGAGATGATGGAGTGTGAAAGAGAGCGAAACGAGAGGAAGGTGGGTGAAAGAGGGCGAAACGAGTAGAAGTAGGGTGAAAGAGAGCGAAACGAGATGAAGGAGGGTGGAAGAGAGCGAAAGGAGATGAAGGAGGGTGTAAGAGAGCGAAACGAGACGAAGGAGGGTGAAAGAGAGCGAAACGAGAGGAAGGAGGGTGAAAGAGTGCGAAACGAGACGAAGGAGGGTGAAAGAGGGCGAAACGAGACGAAGGCGGGTGGAACAGAGCGAAACAAGACGAAAGAAGGGTGAAAGAGAGCAAAACGAGATGAAGGAGGGTAAAAGACAGCGAAATGAGACGAAGAAAGGTGAAAGAGAGCGAAACGAGACGAAGGAGGGTGAAAGAGAGCGAAAGTAGATGAAGGAGGGTGAAAGAGAGCGAAAGGTGTCGAAGGAGGGTGAAAGAGAGTGGAACGAGACGAAGGAGCGTGAAGGAGACCGAAACGAGACGAAGGAGGGTGAAAGAGAGCCAAACGAGATGAAGGAGGGTGAAAGAGAGCGAAACGAGATGCAGGAGGGTGAAAGAGAGCGAAACGAGATGAAGGAGGGTGAAAGAGAGCGAAACGAGACGAAGGAGGGTGAAAGAGAGCGAAACGAGATGAAGGAGGGTCAAAGAGAGCGAAACGAGACGAAGGAGGGTAAAAGAGAGCGAAACGAGATGGTGGAGGGTGAAAGAGAGCGAAACGAGACTAAGGAGAATGAAAGAGAACGAAACGAGACGATGGAGGGTGAAAGAGAGCGAAACGAGAGGAAGAAGGGTGAAAGAGAGCGAAAAGAGACGAAGGAGGGTGAAAGAGAGTGAAACGAGATGAAGGAGGTTGGAAGACAGCGAAACGAGACGAAGGAGGGTGAAAGAGAGCGAAACGAGACAAAGGAGGGTGAAAGGGAGCGAAACGAGATGAAGGAGGGTAAAAGAGAGCGAAACGAGATGAAGGAGGGTGAAAGAGAGCGAAATGAGACGAAGGAGGGTGAAAGGGAGTGAAACGAGAAGAAGAAGGGTGAAAGAGAGCGAAACGATACGAAGGAGGGTGAAAGAGAGCGAAACGAGATGAAGGAGGGTCAAGGAGAGCGAAACGAGACGAACGAGGGTGAAAGAGAGCGAACCGAGATGAAGGAGGGTCAAAGAGAGCGAAACGAGACGAACGAGGGTGAAAGAGAGCGAAAGGAGTCGAAGGAGGGTGAAAGAGAGTGGAACGAGACAAAGGAGGGTGAAAGAGACCGAAATGAGACGAAGCAGGGTGAAAGAGAGCGAAATGAGACGAAGGAGGGTGAAAGAGAGCGAAACGAGAAGAAGGAGGGTGAAAGAGAGCGAAACGAGACGAAGGAGGGTGAAAGAGATCGAAACGAGATGAAGGAGGGTCAAAGAGAGCGAAACGAGACAGTGGAGGGTGAAAGAGAGCGAAACCAGACGAAGGAGGGTGAAAGAGAGCGAAACGAGAAGAAGGAGGGTGAAAGAGAGCGAAACGAGACGATGGAGGGTGAAAGAGAGTGAAACGAGATAAAAGAGGGTCAAAGAGAGTGAAACGAGACGAAG
Organism: Scyliorhinus torazame; assembly: GCF_047496885.1. Lineage (NCBI taxonomy): Eukaryota > Metazoa > Chordata > Chondrichthyes > Carcharhiniformes > Scyliorhinidae > Scyliorhinus > Scyliorhinus torazame. The sequence continues at coordinate 3,822 of NW_027309519.1, read as the reverse complement.
GAGGGTGAAAGAGAGCGAAACGAGATGAAGGAGGGTGAAAGAGAGCTAAATGAGACGAAGGAGGGTCACAGAGAGCGAAACGAGACAAAAGAGGGTAAAAGAGAGCGAAACGAGACTTTGGAGGGTGAAAGAGAGCGAAATGAGACGAAGGTGGGTGAAAGAGAGCGAAACAAGACGAAGGAGAGCGAAAGAGAGCGAAACGAGAGGAAGGAGGGTGACAGAGAGCGAAACGAGATGAAGGAGGGAGAAAGAGAGCGAAACGAGATGAAGGAGGGTGAAAGAGAGCGAAACGTGACGAAGGAGGGTGAAAGAGAGCGAAAGGAGTCGAAGGAGGTTGAAAGAGAGCGGAACGAGACGAAGGAGGGTGAAAGAGAACGAAACGAGACGAAGGAGGGTGAAAGAGAGCGAAACGAGACGAAGGAGGCTGAAAGAGGGCGAAACGAGACGAAGCCGGGTGGAACAGAGCGAAACAAGATGAAGGAGGGTGAAAGAGAGCGAAACGAGATGAAGGAGGGTGAAAGAGAGCAAAACGAGACGAAGGAGTGTAAAACAGAGCGAAACGAGACAAAGGAGGGTGCAAGAGAGCTAAACAAGACGAAGGAGGGTCAAAGAGAGCGAAACAAGACGGTGGAGGGTGAAAGAGAGCGAAACGAGAGAAAGGTGGGTGAAAGAGAGCGAAACGAGACGATGGAGTGTGAAAGAGAGCGAAATGAGAGGAAGGAGGGTGAAAGAGAGCGAAACGAGACGAAGGAGGGTGAAAGAGAGCGAAACGAGATGAAGGAGGGTGGAAGAGAGCGAAACGTGGCGAAGGAGGGTGAAAGAGAGAGAAACGAGACGAAGGAGGGTGAAAGAGAGTGAAACGAGACGAAGGAGGGTGAAAGAGGGCGAAACGAGACGAAGGAGGGTGAAAGAGAGCGAAAGGAGTCGAAGGAGGGTGAAAGAGAGCGAAACGAGAAGAAGGAGGGTGAAAGAGAGCGAAACAAGATGAAGAAGGGCGAAAGAGAGCGAAACGAGAGGAAGGAGGGTGAAAGAGAGCGAAACGAGATGAAGGAGGGTGAAAGAGTGCGAAACGAGATGAAGGAGGGTGAAAGAGAGCGAAACGAGATGAATGAGGGAGAAAGAGGGCGGAATGAGACGAAGGCGGGTGGAACAGAGCGAAACAAGACGAAAGAAGGGTGAAAGAGTGCAAAACGAGATGAAGGAGGGTGAAAGACTGCAAAACGAGATGAAGAAAGGTGAAAGAGAGCGAAAGGAGACGAAGGAGGGTGAAAGAGAGCGAAAGGAGATGAAGGAGGGAGAAAAAGAGCGAATGGTGTCGAAGGAGGGTGAAAGAGAGTGGAACGAGACGACGGAGGGTGAAGGAGACCAAAACAAGACGATGGAGGGTGAAAGAGAGCGAAACGAGATGAAGGAGGGTGAAAGAGAGCGAAACGAGAAGAAGGAGGGTGAAAGAGAGCAAAACGAGACGAAGGAGGGTGAAAGAGAGCGAAACGAGATGAAGGAGGGTCAAAGAGAGCGAAACGAGACGAAGGAGGGTCAAAGAGAGCGAAACGAGATGAAGGAGGGCGAAAGAGAGCTAAACGAGACGAAGGAGGGTCACAGAGAGCGAAACGAGATGAAAGAGGGTAAAAGAGAGCGAAACGAGACGGTGGAGGGTGAAAGAGAGCGAAACGAGACGAAGGAGGGTGAAAGAGAGCGAAACAAGACGAAGGAGGGTGAAAGAGAGCGAAACGAGAGGAAGGAGGGTGAAAGAGAGCGAAACGAGATGAAGGAGGGTGAAAGAGAGCGAAACGAGATGAAGGAGGGTGAAAGAGAGTGAAACGAGACGAAGGAGGGTGAAAGAGAGCGAAACGAGACGAAGGCGGATGGAACAGAGCGAAACAAGATGAAGGAGTGTGAAAGAGAGCGAAAAGAGACGAAGGAGGGTGAAAGAGAGCAAAACGAGACGAAGGAGTGTAAAACAGAGCGAAACGAGACGAAGGAGGGTGCAAGAGAGCTAAACGAGACGAAGGAGGGTCAAAGAGAGCGAAACAAGACGGTGGAGCGTGAAAGAGAGCGAAACGAGACGAAGGAGAATGAAAGAGACCGAAACGAGACGATGGAGGGTGAAAGAGTGCGAAACAAGAGGAAGAAGGGTGAAAGAGAGCGAAACGAGATGAAGGAGGGTGAAAGAGAGCGAAACGAGATTAAGGAGGGTGGAAGAGAGCGAAACGAGACGAAGGAGGGTGAAAGAGAGAGAACCGAGACGAAGGAAGGTGAAAGAGAGCGAAACGAGACGAAGGAAGGCGAAAGAGAGCGAAACGAGACAAAGGAGGGTGAAAGTGAGCGAAACGAGATGAAGGAGGGTGATAGAGAGCGAAACGAGACGAAGGAGGGTGAAAGAGAGCAAAACGAGACAAAGGAGTGTAAAACAGAGCGAAACGAGACGAAGGAGGGTGCAAGAGAGCTAAACAAGACGAAGGAGGGTCAAAGAGAGCGAAACAAGACGGTGGAGGGTGAAAGAGAGCGAAACGAGACAAAGGTGGCTGAAAGAGAGCGAAACTAGACGATGGAGTGTGAAAGAGAGCGAAACGAGAGGAAGGAGGGTGAAAGAGAGCGAAACGAGACGAAGGAGGGTGAAAGAGAGCGAAACGAGATGAAGGAGGGTGGAAGAGAGCGAAACGAGACGAAGGAGGGTGAAAGAGAGAGAAACGAGACGAAGGAGGGTGAAAGAGAGTGAAACGAGACGAAGGAGGGTGAAAGAGAGCGAAACGAGACGAAGGAGGGTGAAAGAGAGCGAAAGGAGATGAAGGAGGGTGTAAGAGAGCGAAACGAGACGAAGGAGGGTGAAAGAGAGCGAAAGGAGTCGAAGGAGGGTGAAAGAGAGCGAAACGAGAAGAAGGAGGGTGAAAGAGAGCGAAACAAGATGAAGGAGGGCGAAAGAGAGCGAAACGAGACAAAGGTGGCTGAAAGAGAGCGAAACTAGACGATGGAGTGTGAAAGAGAGCGAAACGAGACGAACGAGGGTGAAAGAGAGCGAACCGAGATGAAGGAGGGTCAAAGAGAGCGAAACGAGACGAACGAGGGTGAAAGAGAGCGAAAGGAGTCGAAGGAGGGTGAAAGAGAGTGGAACGAGACAAAGGAGGGTGAAAGAGACCGAAATGAGACGAAGGAGGGTGAAAGAGAGCGAAATGAGACGAAGGAGGGTGAAAGAGAGCGAAACGAGAAGAAGGAGGGTGAAAGAGAGCGAAACGAGACGAAGGAGGGTGAAAGAGATCGAAACGAGATGAAGGAGGGTCAAAGAGAGCGAAACGAGACAGTGGAGGGTGAAAGAGAGCGAAACCAGACGAAGGAGGGTGAAAGAGAGCGAAACGAGAAGAAGGAGGGTGAAAGAGAGCGAAACGAGACGAAGGAGGGTGAAAGAGAGTGAAACGAGATAAAAGAGGGTCAAAGAGAGTGAAACGAGACGAAGGAGGGTGAAAGAGAGCGAAACGAGATGAAGGAGGGTGAAAGAGAGCTAAATGAGACGAAGGAGGGTCACAGAGAGCGAAACGAGACAAAAGAGGGTAAAAGAGAGCGAAACGAGACTTTGGAGGGTGAAAGAGAGCGAAATGAGACGAAGGTGGGTGAAAGAGAGCGAAACAAGACGAAGGAGAGCGAAAGAGAGCGAAACGAGAGGAAGGAGGGTGAAAGAGAGCGAAACGAGATGAAGGAGGGAGAAAGAGAGCGAAACGAGATGAAGGAGGGTGAAAGAGAGCGAAACGTGACGAAGGAGGGTGAAAGAGAGCGAAAGGAGTCGAAGGAGGTTGAAAGAGAGCGGAACGAGACGAAGGAGGGTGAAAG
>NW_027309518.1:0-22500 GCF_047496885.1 Scyliorhinus torazame | reverse complement strand
CACCCACACACACCCACCCCCACCCCCACACACCCCCACGCACACCCACACCCACCCACACCCCCACCTACACACACCCACCTACACACACCCACACAGACCCACTCCCACACCCATCCCCATACACCCACCCAATCCCACACACCCACCCACACCCACCCACCCACACCAACACCCACCCACACCAACACCCACCCACACCAACACCCACCCCCACCCACACCCACACACACACCCACACACTCTGCCTGGGTACAGGGACACACACACACTCGGCCTGGGTACAGAGACACACACACACTCTGCCTGGGTACAGGGACACACACACACACTGCCTGGGTACAGGGACACACACACACACTCGGCCTGGGTACAGAGACACACACACACACTCGGCCTGGGTACAGAGACACACACACACACTGCCTGGGTACAGAGACACACACACACACTCGGCCTGGGTACAGGGACACACACACACACTCGGCCTGGGTACAGAGACACACACACACACACTGCCTGGGTACAGGGACACACACACACTCTGCCTGGGTACAGACACACACACACTCTGCCTGGGTACAGAGACACACACACACTCTGCCTGGGTACAGAGACACACACACACACTGCCTGGGTACAGAGACACACACACACTCTGCCTGGGTACAGACACACACACACACTCTGCCTGGGTACAGACACACACACACACTCTGCCTGGGTACAGAGACACACTCACACTGTGCCTGGGTACAGAGACACACACACACACTCTGCCTGGGTACAGAGACACACACACACTCTGCCTGGGTACAGAGACACACACACACACTGCCTGGGTACAGAGACACAAACACACTCTGCCTGGGTACAGAGAGACACACACACTCTGCCTGGGTACAGAGACACACACACACTCGGCCTGGGTACAGAGACACACACACACACTGCCTGGGTACAGAGACACACACACACTCTGCCTGGGTACAGAGAGACACACACACTCTGCCTGGGTACAGAGACACACACACACTCGGCCTGGGTACAGAGACACACACACACTCTGCCTGGGTACAGAGACACACACACACTCTGCCTGGGTACAGAGACACACACACACACACTGCCTGGGTACAGGGACACACACACACACTGCCTGGGTACAGGGACACACACACACTCTGCCTGGGTACAGAGACACACACACTCTGCCTGGGTACAGAGACACACACACACACACTGCCTGGGTACAGGGACACACACACACACTGCCTGGGTACAGGGACACACACACACACTGCCTGGGTACAGAGACACACACACACTCTGCCTGGGTACAGGGACACACACACTCTGCCTGGGTACAGAGACACACACACACTCTGCCTGGGTACAGGGACACACACACACTCTGCCTGGGTACAGAGACACACACACACTCTGCCTGGGTACAGGGACACACACACTCTGCCTGGGTACAGAGACACACACACACTCTGCCTGGGTACAGAGACACACACACACTCTGCCTGGGTAGAGAGACACACACACACACTGCCTGGGTACAGGGACACACACACACACTGCCTGGGTACAGAGACACACACACACTCTGCCTGGGTTCAGAGACACACACACACACTGCCTGGGTACAGAGACACACACACACACTCTGCCTGGGTACAGGGACACACACACACTCTGCCTGGGTACAGAGACACACACACACTCTGCCTGGGTACAGGGACACACACACACTCTGCCTGGGTACAGGGACACACACACACACTGCCTGGGTACAGGGACACACACACACACTGCCTGGGTACAGAGACACACACACTGCCTGGGTACAGAGACACACACACACTCTGCCTGGGTACAGGGACACACACACACTCTGCCTGGGTACAGGGACACACACACACTCTGCCTGGGTACAGAGACACACACACACACTGCCTGGGTACAGAGACACACACACACACTGCCTGGGTACAGGGACACACACACACACTGCCTGGGTACAGAGACACACACACACTGCCTGGGTACAGAGACACACACACACACTGCCTGGGTACAGGGACACACACACACACTGCCTGGGTACAGAGACACACACACACACTGCCTGGGTACAGAGACACACACACACTCTGCCTGGGTACAGAGACACACACACACACTGCCTGGGTACAGGGACACACACACACTGCCTGGGTACAGGGACACACACACACACACTGCCTGGGTACAGAGACACACACACACTCTGCCTGGGTACAGAGACACACACACACTCTGCCTGGGTACAGAGACACACACACACTCTGCCTGGGTACAGACACACACACACACTGCCTGGGTACAGGGACACACACACACTCTGCCTGGGTACAGAGACACACACACACACTGCCTGGGTACAGAGACACACACACACTCTGCCTGGGTACAGAGACACACACACACTCTGCCTGGGTGCAGAGACACACACACACTCTGCCTGGGTACAGAGACACACACACACTCTGCCTGGGTACAGGGACACACACACACTCTGCCTGGGTACAGGGACACACACACACACTGCCTGGGTACAGAGACACACACACACACTCTGCCTGGGTACAGGGACACACACACACACTGCCTGGGTACAGAGACACACACACACTCTGCCTGGGTACAGAGACACACACACACTCTGCCTGGGTACAGAGACACACACACACTCTGCCTGGGTACAGAGACACACACACACACTCTGCCTGGGTACAGGGACACACACACACTCTGCCTGGGTACAGAGACACACACACACTCTGCCTGGGTACAGAGACACACACACACTCTGCCTGGGTACAGAGACACACACACACACACTGCCTGGGTACAGAGACACACACACACTCTGCCTGGGTACAGAGACACACACACACTCTGCCTGGGTACAGGGACACACACACACACTGCCTGGGTACAGAGACACACACACACACTGCCTGGGTACAGGGACACACACACACACTGCCTGGGTACAGAGAAACACACACACACACACTCTGCCTGGGTACAGAGACTCACACACTCTGCCTGGGTACAGGGACACACACACTCTGCCTGGGTACAGAGACACACACATACTCTGCCTGGGTACAGGGACACACACACACACTGCCTGGGTACAGAGACACATACACACCCTGCCTGGGTACAGAGACACACACGCACACTGCCTGGGTACAGAGACACACACACACACTGCCTGGGTACAGAGACACACACACACTCTGCCTGGGTACAGAGACACACACACACTCTGCCTGGGTACAGAGACACACACACACACTGCCTGGGTGCAGAGACACACACACACTCTGCCTGGGTACAGAGACTCACACACTCTGCCTGGGTACAGGGACACACACACTCTGCCTGGGTACAGAGACACACACACACTCTGCCTGGGTACAGGGACACACACACACACTGCCTGGGTACAGAGACACACATACACACACTGCCTGGGTACAGGGACACACACACACTCTGCCTGGGTACAGAGACACACACACACTCTGCCTGGGTACAGAGACACACACACACTCTGCCTGGGTACAGAGACACACACACACACACTGCCTGGGTACAGAGACACACACACACTCTGCCTGGGTACAGAGACACACACACACTCTGCCTGGGTACAGGGACACACACACACACTGCCTGGGTACAGAGACACACACACACACTGCCTGGGTACAGGGACACACACACACACTGCCTGGGTACAGAGACACACACACACACACACTCTGCCTGGGTACAGAGACTCACACACTCTGCCTGGGTACAGGGACACACACACTCTGCCTGGGTACAGAGACACACACATACTCTGCCTGGGTACAGGGACACACACACACACTGCCTGGGTACAGAGACACATACACACCCTGCCTGGGTACAGAGACACACACGCACACTGCCTGGGTACAGAGACACACACACACACTGCCTGGGTACAGAGACACACACACACTCTGCCTGGGTACAGAGACACACACACACTCTGCCTGGGTACAGAGACACACACACACACTGCCTGGGTACAGAGACACACACACACTCTGCCTGGGTACAGAGACTCACACACTCTGCCTGGGTACAGGGACACACACACTCTGCCTGGGTACAGAGACACACACACACTCTGCCTGGGTACAGAGACACACACACACTCTGCCTGGGTACAGGGACACACGCACACTCTGCCTGGGTACAGAGACACACACACACACTCTGCCTGGGTACAGAGACACACACACACACACTGCCTGGGTACAGAGACACACACACACTCTGCCTGGGTACAGGGACACACGCACACTCTGCCTGGGTACAGAGACACACACACACTCTGCCTGGGTACAGAGACACACACACACTCTGCCTGGGTACAGGGACACACACACTCTGCCTGGGTACAGAGACACACACACACTCTGCCTGGGTACAGAGACACACACACACTCTGCCTGGGTACAGGGACACACACACTCTGCCTGGGTACAGAGACACACACACACTCTGCCTGGGTACAGAGACACACACACACTCTGCCTGGGTACAGAGACACACACACACTCTGCCTGGGTACAGGGACACACACACACTCTGCCTGGGTACAGGGACACACACACACTCTGCCTGGGTACAGAGACACACACACACTCTGCCTGGGTACAGGGACACACACACACACTGCCTGGGTACAGAGACACACACACACACTGCCTGGGTACAGGGACACATACACACACTGCCTGGGTACAGAGACACACACACACACTGCCTGGGTACAGAGACACACACACACACTGCCTGGGTACAGGGACACACACACACACACTGCCTGGGTACAGAGACACACACACACTCTGCCTGAGTACAGGGACACACACACACACACTGCCTGGGTACAGAGACACACACACACTCTGCCTGGGTACAGGGACACACACACACACTGCCTGGGTACAGAGACACACACACACTCTGCCTGGGTACAGGGACACACACACACTCTCTGCCTGGGTACAGAGACACACACACACTCTGCCTCGGTACAGAGACACACACTGCCTGGGTACAGGGACACACACACTCTGCCTGGGTACAGACACACACACACACTGCCTGGGTACAGAGACACACACACACTCTGCCTGGGTACAGACACACACACACACTGCCTGGGTACAGGGACACACACACACTCTGCCTGGGTACAGGGACACACACACACACTGCCTGGGCACAGAGACACACACACACTCTGCCTGGGTACAGAGACACACACACTCTGCCTGGGTACAGAGACACACACACACACTGCCTGGGTACAGAGACACACATACACACACTGCGTGGGTACAGGGACACACACACACTCTGCCTGGGTACAGAGACACATACACACTCTGCCTGGGTACAGGGACACACACACACTCTGCCTGGGTACAGGGACACACACACACACTGCCTGGGTACAGGGACACACACACACTCTGCCTGGGTACAGAGACACACACACACTCTGCCTGGGTACAGGGACACACACACACTCTGCCTGGGTACAGGGACACACACACACTCTGCCTGGGTACAGAGACACACACACACACTGCCTGGGTACAGGGACACACACAAACTCTGCCTGGGTACAGAGACACACACACACTCTGCCTGGGTACAGGAACACACACACACTCTGCCTGGGCACAGAGACACACACACACTCTGCCTGGGTACAGAGACACACACACTCTGCCTGGGTACAGGGACACACACACACTCTGCCTGGGCACAGAGACACACACACACTCTGCCTGGGTACAGAGACACACACACTCTGCCTGGGTACAGGGACACACACACACTCTGCCTGGGTACAGGGGCACACACACACACTGCCTGGGTACAGGGACACACACACTCTGCCTGGGTACAGGGGCACACACACACACTGCCTGGGTACAGAGACACACACACACACACTGCCTGGGTACAGAGACACAAACACACTCTGCCTGGGTACAGAGACACACACACACTCTGCCTGGGTACAGAGACACACACACACACTGCCTGGGTACAGGGACACACACACACACTGCCTGGGTACAGGGACACACACACACACTGCCTGGGTACAGAGACACACACACACACACTGCCTGGGTACAGGGACACACACACACTCTGCCTGGGTACAGAGACACACACACACTCTGCCTGGGTACAGAGACACACACACACACTGCCTGGGTACAGGGACACACACACACTCTGCCTGGGTACAGAGACACACACACACTCTGCCTGGGTACAGAGACACACACACACTCTGCCTGGGTACAGAGACACACACACACACACTGCCTGGGTACAGAGACACACACACACACACACTGCCTGGGTACAGAGACACACACACACTCTGCCTGGGTACAGGGACACACACACACACTGCCTGGGTACAGGGACACACACACACCCTGCCTGGGTACAGAGACACACACACACTGCCTGGGTACAGAGACACACACACACACACTGCCTGGGTACAGGGACACACACACACTCTGCCTGGGTACAGAGACACACACACACTGCCTGGGTACAGGGACACACACACACTGCCTGGGTACAGAGACACACACACACACTGCCTGGGTACAGAGACACACACACACACTGCCTGGGTACAGAGACACACACACACACTGCCTGGGTACAGAGACACACACACACTCTGCCTGGGTACAGAGACACACACACACACACTGCCTGGGTACAGGGACACACACACACACTGCCTGGGTACAGAGACACACACACACACTGCCTGGGTACAGAGACACACACACACACACTGCCTGGGTACAGGGACACACACACACTCTGCCTGGGTACAGAGACACACACACACTGCCTGGGTACAGGGACACACACACACTGCCTGGGTACAGAGACACACACACACACTGCCTGGGTACAGAGACACAAACACACTCTGCCTGGGTACAGAGACACACACACACACTGCCTGGGTACAGGGGCACACACACACACTGCCTGGGTACAGAGACACACACACACACTGCCTGGGTACAGAGACACAAACACACTCTGCCTGGGTACAGAGACACACACACACACTGCCTGGGTACAGGGACACACACACACACTGCCTGGGTACAGAGACACACACACACTCTGCCTGGGTACAGGGACACACACACTCTGCCTGGGTACAGGGACACACACACACTCTGCCTGGGTACAGAGACACACACACACTCTGCCTGGGTACAGAGACACACACACACTTTGCCTGGGTACAGAGACACACACACACTGCCTGGGTACAGGGACACACACACACTCTGCCTGGGTACAGAGACACACACACACTGCCTGGGTACAGGGACACACACACACACTGCCTGGGTACAGAGACACACACACACTCTGCCTGGGTATAGAGACACACACACACACTCTGCCTGGGTACAGAGACACACACACACTCTGCCTGGGTACAGAGACACACACACACTCTGCCTGGGTACAGAGACACACACACACACTGCCTGGGTACAGGGACACACACACACACTGCCTGGGTACAGAGACACACACACACTCTGCCTGGGTACAGAGACACACACACACACTGCCTGGGTACACAGACACACACACACACTCTGCCTGGGTACAGGGACACACACACACTCTGCCTGGGTACAGAGACACACACACACTCTGCCTGGGTACAGGGACACACACACACTCTGCCTGGGTACAGGGACACACACACACACTGCCTGGGTACAGGGACACACACACACATTGCCTGGGTACAGAGACATACACACACTCTGCCTGGGTACAGGGACACACACACACTCTGCCTGGGTACAGGGACACACACACACTCTGCCTGGGTACAGAGACACACACACACACTGCCTGGGTACAGAGACACACACACACACTGCCTGGGTACAGGGACACACACACACACTGCCTGGGTACAGAGACACACACACACTGCCTGGGTACAGAGACACACACACACACTGCCTGGGTACAGGGACACACACACACACTGCCTGGGTACAGAGACACACACACACTCTGCCTGGGTACAGAGACACACACACACTCTGCCTGGGTACAGAGACACACACACACTCTGCCTGGGTACAGGGACACACACACACCCTGCCTGGGTACAGGGACACACACACACTCTGCCTGGGTACAGAGACACACACACACTCTGCCTGGGTACAGGGACACACACACACCCTGCCTGGGTACAGAGACACACACACACTCTGCCTGGGTACAGAGACACACACACACACTCTGCCTGGGTACAGAGACACACACACACTCTGCCTGGGTACAGGGACACACACACACTCTGCCTGGGTACAGGGACACACACACACACTGCCTGGGTACAGGGACACACACACACTCTGCCTGGTGACAGGGACACACACACACTCTGCCTGGGTACAGAGACACACACACACTCTGCCTGGGTACAGAGACACACACACACACACTCTGCCTGGGTACAGAGACACACACACACTCTGCCTGGGTACAGGGACACACACACACTCTGCCTGGGTACAGGGACACACACACACCCTGCCTGGGTACAGAGACACACACACACTCTGCCTGGGTACAGAGACACACACACACTCTGCCTGGGTACAGGGACACACACACACCCTGCCTGGGTACAGGGACACACACACACTCTGCCTGGGTACAGAGACACACACACACTCTGCCTGGGTACAGGGGGACACACACACACTGCCTGGGTACAGAGACACACACACACACTGCCTGGGTACAGGGACACACACACACTCTGCCTGGTGACAGGGACACACACACACTCTGCCTGGGTACAGGGACACACACACACACTGCCTGGGTACAGAGACACACACACACACTGCCTGGGTACAGGGACACTCACACACACTGCCTGGGTACAGGGACACACACACACACTGCCTGGGTACAGAGACACACACACACTCTGCCTGGGTACAGGGACACACACACACACTGCCTGGGTACAGGGACACACACACACACTGCCTGGGTACAGAGACACACACACACTCTGCCTGGGTACAGGGACACACACACACACTGCCTGGGTACAGGAACACACACACACTCTGCCTGGGCACAGAGACACACACACACTCTGCCTGGGTACAGAGACACACACACGCTGCCTGGGTACAGAGACACACACACACACTCTGCCTGGGTACAGAGACACACACACACTCTGCCTGGGTACAGAGACACACACACTCTGCCTGGGTACAGGGACACACACACACTCTGCCTGGGTACAGGGACACACACACACACTGCCTGGGTACAGGGACACACACACACACTGCCTGGGTACAGGGACACACACACACTCTGCCTGGGCACAGAGACACACACACACTCTGCCTGGGTACAGAGACACACACACTCTGCCTGGGTACAGGGACACACACACACTCTGCCTGGGCACAGAGACACACACACACTCTGCCTGGGTACAGAGACACACACACTCTGCCTGGGTACAGGGACACACACACACTCTGCCTGGGTACAGGGGCACACACACACACTGCCTGGGTACAGGGACACACACACTCTGCCTGGGTACAGGGGCACACACACACACTGCCTGGGTACAGAGACACACACACACACACTGCCTGGGTACAGAGACACAAACACACTCTGCCTGGGTACAGAGACACACACACACTCTGCCTGGGTACAGAGACACACACACACACTGCCTGGGTACAGGGACACACACACACACTGCCTGGGTACAGGGACACACACACACACTGCCTGGGTACAGAGACACACACACACACACTGCCTGGGTACAGAGACACACACACACTCTGCCTGGGTACAGAGACACACACACACACTGCCTGGGTACAGGGACACACACACACTCTGCCTGGGTACAGAGACACACACACACTCTGCCTGGGTACAGAGACACACACACACTCTGCCTGGGTACAGAGACACACACACACACACTGCCTGGGTACAGAGACACACACACACACACTGCCTGGGTACAGAGACACACACACACTCTGCCTGGGTACAGGGACACACACACACACTGCCTGGGTACAGGGACACACACACACCCTGCCTGGGTACAGAGACACACACACACTGCCTGGGTACAGAGACACACACACACACACTGCCTGGGTACAGGGACACACACACACTCTGCCTGGGTACAGAGACACACACACACTGCCTGGGTACAGGGACACACACACACTGCCTGGGTACAGAGACACACACACACACTGCCTGGGTACAGAGACACACACACACACTGCCTGGGTACAGAGACACACACACACACTGCCTGGGTACAGAGACACACACACACTCTGCCTGGGTACAGAGACACACACACACACACTGCCTGGGTACAGGGACACACACACACACTGCCTGGGTACAGAGACACACACACACACTGCCTGGGTACAGAGACACACACACACACACTGCCTGGGTACAGGGACACACACACACTCTGCCTGGGTACAGAGACACACACACACTGCCTGGGTACAGGGACACACACACACTGCCTGGGTACAGAGACACACACACACACTGCCTGGGTACAGAGACACAAACACACTCTGCCTGGGTACAGAGACACACACACACACTGCCTGGGTACAGGGACACACACACACACTGCCTGGGTACAGAGACACACACACACACTGCCTGGGTACAGAGACACAAACACACTCTGCCTGGGTACAGAGACACACACACACACTGCCTGGGTACAGGGACACACACACACACTGCCTGGGTACAGAGACACACACACACTCTGCCTGGGTACAGGGACACACACACTCTGCCTGGGTACAGGGACACACACACACTCTGCCTGGGTACAGAGACACACACACACTCTGCCTGGGTACAGAGACACACACACACTTTGCCTGGGTACAGAGGCACACACACACTGCCTGGGTACAGGGACACACACACACTCTGCCTGGGTACAGAGACACACACACACTGCCTGGGTACAGGGACACACACACACACTGCCTGGGTACAGAGACACACACACACTCTGCCTGGGTATAGAGACACACACACACACTCTGCCTGGGTACAGAGACACACACACACTCTGCCTGGGTACAGAGACACACACACACACTGCCTGGGTACAGGGACACACACACACACTGCCTGGGTACAGAGACACACACACACTCTGCCTGGGTACAGAGACACACACACACACTGCCTGGGTACACAGACACACACACACACTCTGCCTGGGTACAGGGACACACACACACTCTGCCTGGGTACAGAGACACACACACACTCTGCCTGGGTACAGGGACACACACACACTCTGCCTGGGTACAGGGACACACACACACACTGCCTGGGTACAGGGACACACACACACATTGCCTGGGTACAGAGACATACACACACTCTGCCTGGGTACAGGGACACACACACACTCTGCCTGGGTACAGGGACACACACACACTCTGCCTGGGTACAGAGACACACACACACACTGCCTGGGTACAGAGACACACACACACACTGCCTGGGTACAGGGACACACACACACACTGCCTGGGTACAGAGACACACACACACTGCCTGGGTACAGAGACACACACACACACTGCCTGGGTACAGGGACACACACACACACTGCCTGGGTACAGAGACACACACACACTCTGCCTGGGTACAGAGACACACACACACTCTGCCTGGGTACAGAGACACACACACACTCTGCCTGGGTACAGGGACACACACACACCCTGCCTGGGTACAGGGACACACACACACTCTGCCTGGGTACAGAGACACACACACACTCTGCCTGGGTACAGGGACACACACACACCCTGCCTGGGTACAGAGACACACACACACTCTGCCTGGGTACAGAGACACACACACACACTCTGCCTGGGTACAGAGACACACACACACTCTGCCTGGGTACAGGGACACACACACACTCTGCCTGGGTACAGGGACACACACACACACTGCCTGGGTACAGGGACACACACACACTCTGCCTGGTGACAGGGACACACACACACTCTGCCTGGGTACAGAGACACACACACACTCTGCCTGGGTACAGAGACACACACACACACACTCTGCCTGGGTACAGAGACACACACACACTCTGCCTGGGTACAGGGACACACACACACTCTGCCTGGGTACAGGGACACACACACACCCTGCCTGGGTACAGAGACACACACACACTCTGCCTGGGTACAGAGACACACACACACTCTGCCTGGGTACAGGGACACACACACACCCTGCCTGGGTACAGGGACACACACACACTCTGCCTGGGTACAGAGACACACACACACTCTGCCTGGGTACAGGGGGACACACACACACTGCCTGGGTACAGAGACACACACACACACTGCCTGGGTACAGGGACACACACACACTCTGCCTGGTGACAGGGACACACACACACTCTGCCTGGGTACAGGGACACACACACACACTGCCTGGGTACAGAGACACACACACACACTGCCTGGGTACAGGGACACTCACACACACTGCCTGGGTACAGGGACACACACACACACTGCCTGGGTACAGAGACACACACACACTCTGCCTGGGTACAGGGACACACACACACACTGCCTGGGTACAGGGACACACACACACACTGCCTGGGTACAGAGACACACACACACTCTGCCTGGGTACAGGGACACACACACACACTCTGCCTGGGTACAGAGACACACACACACTCTGCCTGGGTACAGAGACACACACACACTCTGCCTGGGTACAGAGACACACACACACACTGCCTGGGGAAAGACACACACACACACACTGCCTGGGTACAGAGACACACACACACTCTGCCTGGGTACAGAGACACACACACACACTGCCTGGGTACAGACACACACACACTCTGCCTGGGTACAGGGACACACACACACTCTGCCTGGGTACAGACACACACACACACTCTGCCTGGGTACAGACACACACACACACACTGCATGGGTACAGACACACACACACACTCTGCCTGGGTACAGAGACACACACACACTCTGCCTGGGTACAGAGACACACACACACTGCCTGGGTACAGGGACACACACACACTCTGCCTGGGTACAGACACACACACACACTCTGCCTGGGTACAGAGACACACACACACACATTGCCTGGGTACAGAGACACACACACACACTGCCTGGGTACAGGGACACACACACACACTGCCTGGGTACAGACACACACACACACTCTGCCTGGGTACAGAGACACACACACACTCTGCCTGGGTACAGAGACACACACACACACTGCCTGGGTACAGGGACACACACACACACTGCCTGGGTACAGAGACACACACACACACTGCCTGGGTACAGGGACACACACACACACTGCCTGGGTACAGGGACACACACACACACTGCCTGGGTACAGGGACACACACACACTCTGCCTGGGTACAGAGACACACACACTGCCTGGGTACAGAAACACACACACACTCTGCCTGGGTACAGAGACACACACACACACACTGCCTGGGTACAGGGACACACACACACTCTGCCTGGGTACAGAGACACACACACACTCTGCCTGGGTACAGAGACACACACACACACTGCCTGGGTACAGGGACACACACACACTCTGCCTGGGTACAGAGACACACACACACTCTGCCTGGGTACAGAGACACACACACACACACTGCCTGGGTACAGAGACACACACACACACACTGCCTGGGTACAGAGACACACACACACTCTGCCTGGGTACAGGGACACACACACACACTGCCTGGGTACAGGGACACACACACACACTGCCTGGGTACAGAGACACACACACACACTGCCTGGGTACAGGGACACACACACACTCTGCCTGGGTACAGAGACACACACACACTGCCTGGGTACAGGGACACACACACACTGCCTGGGTACAGAGACACAAACACACTCTGCCTGGGTACAGAGACACACACACACACTGCCTGGGTACAGGGACACACACACACACTGCCTGGGTACAGAGACACACACACACTCTGCCTGGGTACAGGGACACACACACTCTGCCTGGGTACAGAGACACACACACACTCTGCCTGGGTATAGAGACACACACACACACTCTGCCTGGGTACAGAGACACACACACACTCTGCCTGGGTACAGAGACACACACACACTCTGCCTGGGTACAGAGACACACACACACACTGCCTGGGTACAGGGACACACACACACACTGCCTGGGTACAGAGACACACACACACTCTGCCTGGGTACAGAGACACACACACACACTGCCTGGGTACACAGACACACACACACACTCTGCCTGGGTACAGGGACACACACACACTCTGCCTGGGTACAGAGACACACACACACTCTGCCTGGGTACAGGGACACACACACACTCTGCCTGGGTACAGGGACACACACACACTCTGCCTGGGTACAGGGACACACACACACTCTGCCTGGGTACAGAGACACACACACACACTGCCTGGGTACAGGGACACACACACACATTGCCTGGGTACAGAGACATACACACACTCTGCCTGGGTACAGGGACACACACACACTCTGCCTGGGTACAGGGACACACACACACTCTGCCTGGGTACAGAGACACACACACACACTGCCTGGGTACAGAGACACACACACACACTGCCTGGGTACAGGGACACACACACACACTGCCTGGGTACAGAGACACACACACACTGCCTGGGTACAGAGACACACACACACACTGCCTGGGTACAGGGACACACACACACACTGCCTGGGTACAGAGACACACACACACTCTGCCTGGGTACAGAGACACACACACACTCTGCCTGGGTACAGGGACACACACACACCCTGCCTGGGTACAGGGACACACACACACTCTGCCTGGGTACAGAGACACACACACACTCTGCCTGGGTACAGGGACACACACACACCCTGCCTGGGTACAGAGACACACACACACTCTGCCTGGGTACAGAGACACACACACACACTCTGCCTGGGTACAGAGACACACACACACTCTGCCTGGGTACAGGGACACACACACACTCTGCCTGGGTACAGGGACACACACACACACTGCCTGGGTACAGGGACACACACACACTCTGCCTGGTGACAGGGACACACACAAACTCTGCCTGGGTACAGGGACACACACACACACTGCCTGGGTACAGAGACACACACACACTCTGCCTGGGTACAGAGACACACACACACACTCTGCCTGGGTACAGAGACACACACACACTCTGCCTGGGTACAGGGACACACACACACTCTGCCTGGGTACAGGGACACACACACACCCTGCCTGGGTACAGAGACACACACACACTCTGCCTGGGTACAGAGACACACACACACTCTGCCTGGGTACAGGGACACACACACACCCTGCCTGGGTACAGGGACACACACACACTCTGCCTGGGTACAGAGACACACACACACTCTGCCTGGGTACAGGGGGACACACACACACTGCCTGGGTACAGAGACACACACACACACTGCCTGGGTACAGGGACACACACACACTCTGCCTGGTGACAGGGACACACACACACTCTGCCTGGGTACAGGGACACACACACACACTGCCTGGGTACAGAGACACACACACACACTGCCTGGGTACAGGGACACTCACACACACTGCCTGGGTACAGGGACACACACACACACTGCCTGGGTACAGAGACACACACACACTCTGCCTGGGTACAGGGACACACACACACACTGCCTGGGTACAGGGACACACACACACACTGCCTGGGTACAGAGACACACACACACTCTGCCTGGGTACAGGGACACACACATACACTCTGCCTGGGTACAGAGACACACACACACTCTGCCTGGGTACAGAGACACACACACACTCTGCCTGGGTACAGAGACACACACACACACTGCCTGGGGACAGACACACACACACACACTGCCTGGGTACAGAGACACACACACACTCTGCCTGGGTACAGAGACACAAACACACACTCTGCCTGGGTACAGAGACACACACACACACTGCCTGGGTACAGACACACACACACACACTCTGCCTGGGTACAGGGACACACACACACTCTGCCTGGGTACAGACACACACACACACTCTGCCTGGGTACAGACACACACACACACACTGCCTGGGTACAGAGACACAAACACACTCTGCCTGGGTACAGAGACACACACACACACTGCCTGGGTACAGGGACACACACACACACTGCCTGGGTACAGAGACACACACACACTCTGCCTGGGTACAGGGACACACACACTCTGCCTGGGTACAGAGACACACACACACTCTGCCTGGGTATAGAGACACACACACACACTCTGCCTGGGTACAGAGACACACACACACTCTGCCTGGGTACAGAGACACACACACACTCTGCCTGGGTACAGAGACACACACACACACTGCCTGGGTACAGGGACACACACACACACTGCCTGGGTACAGAGACACACACACACTCTGCCTGGGTACAGAGACACACACACACACTGCCTGGGTACACAGACACACACACACACTCTGCCTGGGTACAGGGACACACACACACTCTGCCTGGGTACAGAGACACACACACACTCTGCCTGGGTACAGGGACACACACACACTCTGCCTGGGTACAGGGACACACACACACTCTGCCTGGGTACAGAGACACACACACACACTGCCTGGGTACAGGGACACACACACACATTGCCTGGGTACAGAGACATACACACACTCTGCCTGGGTACAGGGACACACACACACTCTGCCTGGGTACAGGGACACACACACACTCTGCCTGGGTACAGAGACACACACACACACTGCCTGGGTACAGAGACACACACACACACTGCCTGGGTACAGGGACACACACACACACTGCCTGGGTACAGAGACACACACACACTGCCTGGGTACAGAGAGACACACACACACTGCCTGGGTACAGGGACACACACACACACTGCCTGGGTACAGAGACACACACACACTCTGCCTGGGTACAGAGACACACACACACTCTGCCTGGGTACAGGGACACACACACACCCTGCCTGGGTACAGGGACACACACACACTCTGCCTGGGTACAGGGACACACACACACTCTGCCTGGGTACAGGGACACACACACACCCTGCCTGGGTACAGAGACACACACACACTCTGCCTGGGTACAGAGACACACACACACACTCTGCCTGGGTACAGAGACACACACACACTCTGCCTGGATCCAGGGACACACACACACTCTGCCTGGGTACAGGGACACACACACACACTGCCTGGGTACAGGGACACACACACACTCTGCCTGGTGACAGGGACACACACAAACTCTGCCTGGGTACAGGGACACACACACACACTGCCTGGGTACAGAGACACACACACACTCTGCCTGGGTACAGAGACACACACACACACTCTGCCTGGGTACAGAGACACACACACACTCTGCCTGGGTACAGGGACACACACACACTCTGCCTGGGTACAGGGACACACACACACCCTGCCTGGGTACAGAGACACACACACACTCTGCCTGGGTACAGAGACACACACACACTCTGCCTGGGTACAGGGACACACACACACCCTGCCTGGGTACAGGGACACACACACACTCTGCCTGGGTACAGAGACACACACACACTCTGCCTGGGTACAGGGGGACACACACACACTGCCTGGGTACAGAGACACACACACACACTGCCTGGGTACAGGGACACACACACACTCTGCCTGGTGACAGGGACACACACACACTCTGCCTGGGTACAGGGACACACACACACACTGCCTGGGTACAGAGACACACACACACACTGCCTGGGTACAGGGACACTCACACACACTGCCTGGGTACAGGGACACACACACACACTGCCTGGGTACAGAGACACACACACACTCTGCCTGGGTACAGGG
Source organism: Scyliorhinus torazame (assembly GCF_047496885.1). Lineage (NCBI taxonomy): Eukaryota > Metazoa > Chordata > Chondrichthyes > Carcharhiniformes > Scyliorhinidae > Scyliorhinus > Scyliorhinus torazame. The sequence continues at coordinate 4,188 of NW_027309518.1, read as the reverse complement.
ACACACACACACACTGCCTGGGTACAGGGACGGACACACACACACACTGCCTGGGTACAGGGACACACACACACACTGCCTGGGTACAGAGACACACACACACTCTGCCTGGGTACAGGGACACACACACACACTCTGCCTGGGTACAGAGACACACACACACTCTGCCTGGGTACAGAGACACACACACACACTGCCTGGGGACAGACACACACACACACACTGCCTGGGTACAGAGACACACACACACTCTGCCTGGGTACAGAGACACAAACACACACTCTGCCTGGGTACAGAGACACACACACACACTGCCTGGGTACAGACACACACACACTCTGCCTGGGTACAGGGACACACACACACTCTGCCTGGGTACAGACACACACACACACTCTGCCTGGGTACAGACACACACACACACACTGCCTGGGTACAGACACACACACACACTCTGCCTGGGTACAGAGACACACACACACTCTGCCTGGGTACAGAGACACACACACACTGCCTGGGTACAGGGACACACACACACTCTGCCTGGGTACAGACACACACACACACTCTGCCTGGGTACAGAGACACACACACACACATTGCCTGGGTACAGAGACACACACACACTCTGCCTGGGTACAGAGACACACACACACACTGCCTGGGTACAGGGACACACACACACTCTGCCTGGGTACAGAGACACACACACACACACTGCCTGGGTACAGAGACACAAACACACACTCTGCCTGGGTACAGGGACACACACACACTCTGCCTGGGTACAGAGACACACACACACACTCTGCCTGGGTACAGAGACACACACACACACTGCCTGGGTACAGAGACACACACACACACTGCCTGGGTACAGAGACACAAACACACACTCTGCCTGGGTACAGGGACACACACACACTCTGCCTGGGTACAGAGACACACACACACACTCTGCCTGGGTACAGGGACACACACACACACTGCCTGGGTACAGAGACACACACACACTCTCTGCCTGGGTACAGAGACACACACACACACTGCCTGGGTACAGAGACACACACACACTGCCTGGGTACAGGGACACACACACACTCTGCCTGGGTACAGGGACACACACACACTCTCTGCCTGGGTACAGAGACACACACACACACTGCCTGGGTACAGAGACACACACACTCTCTGCCTGGGTACAGAGACACACACACACACTGCCTGGGGACAGACACACACACACACACTGCCTGGGTACAGAGACACACACACACTCTGCCTGGGTACAGAAACACAAACACACACTGCCTGGGTACAGACACACACACACTCTGCCTGGGTACAGGGACACACACACACTCTGCCTGGGTACAGACACACACACACACACTGCCTGGGTACAGACACACACACTGCCTGGGTACAGACACACACACTCTGCCTGGGTACAGGGACACACACACACTCTGCCTGGGTACAGACACACACACACACTCTGCCTGGGTACAGAGACACACACACACACACTGCCTGGGTACAGAGACACACACTCTGCCTGGGTACAGAGACACACACACACACACTGCCTGGGTACAGACACACACACACACTCTGCCTGGGTACAGAGACACACACACACACACTGCCTGGGTACAGAGACACACACTCTGCCTGGGTACAGAGACACAAACACACACTGCCTGGGTACAGAGACACACACACACACACTGCCTGGGTACAGAGACACACACACACTCTGCCTGGGTACAGGGACACACACACACACACTGCCTGGGTACAGAGACACACACACACTCTGCCTGGGTACAGAGACACACACACACTGCCTGGGTACAGGGACACACACACACACTGCCTGGGTACAGAGACACACACACACACTGCCTGGGTACAGAGACACACACACACTCTGCCTGGGTACAGAGACACACACACACTGCCTGGGTACAGACACACACACACACACACTGCCTGGGTACAGGGACACACACACACTCTGCCTGGGTACAGAGACACACACACACACTGCGTGGGTACAGGGACACACTCACACTCTGCCTGGGTACAGGGACACACACACACTCTGCCTGGGTACAGAGACACACACACACACTGCCTGGGTACAGGGACACACACACACACTGCCTGGGTACAGACACACACACACACTCTGCCTGGGTACAGAGACACACACACACTCTGCCTGGGTACAGAGACACACACACACACTGCCTGGGTAAAGAGACACACACACACTCTGCCTGGGTACAGAGACACACACACACACTGCCTGGGTACAGGGACACACACACACACTGCCTGGGTACAGAGACACACACACACACTGCCTGGGTACAGGGACACACACACACACTGCCTGGGTACAGGGACACACACACACTCTGCCTGGGTACAGAGACACACACACTGCCTGGGTACAGAAACACACACACACTCTGCCTGGGTACAGAGACACACACACACACTGCCTGGGTACAGAGGGACACACACACTCTGCCTGGGTACAGAGACACACACACACACTGCCTGGGTACAGAGACACACACACACTCTGCCTGGGTACAGGGACACACACACTCTGCCTGGGTACAGAGACACACACACACTCTGCCTGGGTACAGAGACACGCACACACACTGCCTGGGTACAGAGACACACACACACTCTGCCTGGGTACAGGGACACACACACACTCTGCCTGGGTACAGAGACACACACACACTCTGCCTGGGTACAGAGACACACACACACACTCTGCCTGGGTACAGAGACACACACACACTCTGCCTGGGTACAGGGACACACACACTCTGCCTGGGTACAGAGACACACACACACACTGCCTGGGTACAGAGACACACACACACACTGCCTGGGTACAGGGACACACACACACTCTGCCTGGGTACAGAGACACACACACACTCTGCCTGGGTACAGGGACACACACACACTCTGCCTGGGTACAGGGACACACACACACACTCTGCCTGGGTACAGAGACACACACACACACTCTGCCTGGGTACAGAGACACACACACACTCTGCCTGGGTACAGAGACACACACACACACTGCCTGGGTACAGAGACACACTCTGCCTGGGTCCAGAGACACACACACACACTGCCTGGGTACAGAGACACACACACACTCTGCCTGGGTACAGAGACACACACACACTCTGCCTGGGAACAGGGACACACACACACTCTGCCTGGGTACAGAGACACACACACACTCTGCCTGGGTACAGGGACACACACACACTCTGCCTGGGTACAGGGACACACACACACTCTGCCTGGGTACAGAGACACACACACACACTGCCTGGGTACAGAGACACACACACTCTGCTTGGGTACAGGGACACACACACACTCTGCCTGGGTACAGAGACACACACACTCTGCCTGGGTACAGGGACACACACACACTCTGCCTGGGTACAGGGACACACACACACTCTGCCTGGGTACAGAGACACACACACACTCTGCCTGGGTACAGAGACACACACACACACTGCCTGGGTACAGAGACACACACACTCTGCCTGGGTACAGGGACACACACACACACTGCCTGGGTACAGAGACACACACACTCTGCCTGGGTACAGAGACACACACACACTCTGCCTGGGTACAGAGACACACACACACACTGCCTGGGTACAGAGACACACACACACTCTGCCTAGGTACAGAGACACACACACACTCTGCCTGGGTACAGGGACACACACACACTCTGCCTGGGTACAGAGACACACACACTCTGCCTGGGTACAGGGACACACACACACTCTGCCTGGGTACAGAGACACACACACTCTGCCTGGGTACAGGGACACACACACACACACTGCCTGGGTACAGAGACACACACACACTCTGCCTGGGTACAGACACACACACACACTGCCTGGGTACAGAGACACACACACACACTGCCTGGGTACAGAGACACACACACACTCTGCCTGGGTACAGGGACACACACACACACTGACTGGGTACAGAGACACACACACACTCTGCCTGGGTACAGAGACACACACACACTCTGCCTGGGTACAGGGACACACACACACTCTGCCTGGGTACAGAGACACACACACTCTGCCTGGGTACAGG
>NW_027309517.1:0-30000 GCF_047496885.1 Scyliorhinus torazame | reverse complement strand
TTTCAGAGGGTCAGTACTGAGTGAGTGCCGCACTGTCAGAGGGTCAGTACTGAGCGAGTGCCGCACTGTCAGGGGGTCAGTACTGAGGGAGTGCTGCACTGTCAGAGGGTCAGTACTGAGGGAGTGCCGCACTGTCAGAGGGTCAGTACTGAGGGAGTGCCGCACTGTCAGAGGGTCAGTACTGAAGGAGTGCCGCACTTTCAGAGGGTCAGTACTGAGGGAGTGCCGCACTTTCGGAGGGTCAGGACTGAGTGAGTGCCGCACTGTCAGAGGGTCAGTACTGAGCGAGTGCCGCACTGTCAGGGGGTCAGTACTGAGGGAGTGCCGCACTGTCAGGGGGTCAGTACTGAGGGAGTGCCGCACTGTCAGGGGGTCAGTACTGAGGGAGTGCCGCACTGCCAGAGGGACAGTACTGAGGGAGTGCCGCACTGTCAGGGGGTCTGTACTGAGGGAGTGCCGCACAGTCAGGGGGTCAGTACTGAGGGAGTGCCGAACTGTCAGAGGGTCAGTACTGAGGGAGTGCAGCACTGTCAGAGGGTCAGTACTGAAGGAGTGCCGCACTGTCAGAGGGTCAGTACTGAGGGAGTGCAGCACTGTCAGAGGGTCAGTACTGAAGGAGTGCCGCACTGTCAGAGGGTCAGTACTGAAGGAGTGCCGCACTGTCAGTGGGTCAGTACTGAGGGAGTGCCGCACTGTCAGAGGGTCAGTACTGAGGGAGTGCCGCACTGTCAGAGGGTGAGTACTGAGGGAGTGCTGCACTGTCAGAGTGTCAGTACTGAGGGAGTGCCACACTGTCAGAGGGTCAGTACTGAGGGAGTGCCGCACTGTCGGAGGGTCAGTACAGAGTGAGTGCCGCACTGTCAGAGGGTCAGTATTGAGGGAGTGCCGCACTGTCAGAGGGTCAGTACTGAGGGAGTGCTGCACTATCAGAGGGTCAGTACAGAGTGAGTGCGGCACTGTCAGAGGGTCAGTACTGAGGGAGTGCCGCACTGTCAGAGGGTCAGTACTGAGGGAGTGCCGCACTGTCAGAGGGTCAGTGCTGAGGGAGTGCCGCACTGTCAGAGGGTCAGTACTGAGGGAGCGCCGCACTGTCAGAGGGTCAGTGCTGAGGGAGCGCCGCACTGTCAGAGTGTCAGTGCTGAGGGAGCGCCGCACTGTCAGAGGGTCAGTACTGAGGGAGTGCTGCTCTGTCAGAGGGTCAGTACTGAGGGAGTGCCGCACTGTCAGAGGGTCAGTACTGAGGGAGTGCCGCACTGTCAGAGGGTCAGTACTGAGGGAGTGCCGCACTGTCAGAGGGTCAGTACTGAGGGAGTGCCGCACTGTCAGAGGGTCAGTACTGAGGGAGCGCCGCACTGTCAGAGGGTAAGTACTGAGGGAGTTCCGCACTGTCAGAGGGTCAGTACTGAGGGAGTGCCGCACTGTCGGAGGGTCAGGACTGAGGGAGTGCCGCACTGTCAGAGGGTCTGTACTGAGGGAGCGCCGCACTGTCAGAGGGTCAGTACTGAGGGAGTTCCGCACTGTCAGTGGGTCAGTACTGAGGGAGTGCCGCACTGTCGGAGGGTCAGTACTGAGGGAGTGCCGCACTGTCAGAGGGTCAGTACTGAGGGAGCGCTGCACTCTCCGAGAATCAGGACTGAGGGAGCGCCGCACTGTCAGAGGGTCAGTACTGAGGGAGTTCCGCACTGTCAGAGGGTCAGTACTGAGGGAGTGCCGCACTGTCAGAGGGTCATTACTGAGGGAGTGCTGCAGTCAGAGGGTCAGTACTGAGGGAGTGCCGCACTGTCAGAGGGTCAGTACTGAGGGAGTGCCGCACTGTCAGAGGGTCAATACTGAGGGAGTGCCGCACTGTCAGAGGATCAGTACTGAGGGAGTGCCGCACTGTCAGAGGGTCAGCACTGAGGGAGTGCCGCACTGTCAGGGAGTCAGTACTGAGGGAGTGCCGCACTGTCAGAGGGTCAGTACTGTGGGAGTGCCACACTGTCAGAGGGTCAGTATTGAGGGAGTGCCGCACTGTCAGAGGGTCAGTACTGTGGGAGTGCCGCACTGTCAGTGGGTCAGTACTGATGGAGTGCCGCACTGTCAGAGGGTCAGTACTGAGGGAGTGCGACGCTGTCAGAGGGTCAGTACTGAGGGAGTGCGACACTGTCAGAGGGTCAGTACTGAGGGAGTGCCACACTGTCAGAGGGTCAGTACGGAGGGAGTGCCGCACTGTCAGAGGTTCAGTACTGAGGGAGTGCCGCACTGTCAGAGGGTCAGTACTGAGGGAGTGCCGCACTGTCTGAGGGTCAGTACTGAGGGAGTGCCACACTGTCAGAGGGTCAGTACGGAGGGAGTGCCGCACTGTCAGAGGTTCAGTACTGTGGGAGTGCCGCACTGTCAGAGGGTCAGTACTGAGGGAGTGCTGCACTGTCAGAGGGTCAGTACTGAGGGAGTGCCGCACTGTCAGAGGGTCAGTACTGAGGGAGTGCCGCACTGTCAGAGGGTCAGTACTGAGGGAGCGCCGCACTGTCAGAGGGTCAGTACTGAGGGAGTGCCGCACTGTCTGAGGGTCAGTACTGAGGGAGTGCCACACTGTCAGAGGGTCAGTACGGAGGGAGTGCCGCACTGTCAGAGGTTCAGTACTGTGGGAGTGCCGCACTGTCAGAGGGTCAGTACTGAGGGAGTGCTGCACTGTCAGAGGGTCAGTACTGAGGGAGTGCCGCACTGTCGGAGGGTCAGTACTGATGGGCTGTCGCACTGTCAGAGAGTCAGTACTGAGGGAGTGCTGCACTGTCAGAGGGTCAGTACTGATGGAGTGCCGCACTGTCAGAGAGTCAGGACTGAGGGAGTGCTGCACTGTCAGAGGGTCAGTACTGAGGGAGTGTCGCACTGTCAGAGGGTCAGTACTGAAGGAGTGCTGCACTGTCAGAGGGTCAGTACTGAGGGAGTGCCGCACTGTCGGAGGGTCAGTACTGAGGGAGTGCTGCACTGTCAGAGGGTCAGTACTGAGGGAGTGCCGCACTGTCAGAGAGTCAGGACTGAGGGACTGCCGCACTGTCAGAGGGTCAGTACTGAAGGAGTGCCACACTTTCAGAGGGTCAGTACTGAGGGAGTGCCGCACTGTCGGAGGAACAGTACTGAGTGAGTGCCGCACTATCAGAGGGTCAGTACTGAGAGAGTGCCGCACTGTCAGGGGGTCAGTACTGAGGGAGTGCCGCACTGTCAGGGGGTCAGTACTGAGGGAGTGCCACACTGTCAGAGGGTCAGGACTGAGGGAATGCTGCACTGTCAGAGGGTCAGTACTGAAGGAGTGCTGCACTGTCAGAGGGTCAGTACTGAGGGAGTGCCGCACTGTCAGAGGGTCAGTACTGAGGGAGTGCTGCACTGTCAGAGGGTCAGTACTGAGGGAGTGCCGCACCGTCAGAGGGTCAGTACTGAAGGAGTGCCGCACTTTCAGAGGGTCAGTACTGAGGGAGTGGCGCACTGTCAGAGTGTCAGTACTGAGGGAGTGCCGCACTGTCAGAGGGTCAGTACTGAGGGAGTGCTGCACTGTCAGAGGGTCAGTACTGAGTGAGTGCCGCACTGTCAGAGGGTCAGTACTGAGCGAGTGCCGCACTGTCAAAGGGTCAGTACTGAGGGAGTACCGCACTGTCAGAGGGTCAGTACTGAGGGAGTGCCGCACTGTCAGGGGGTCAGTACTGAGGGAGTGCCGCACTGTCGGAGGGTCAGTACTGAGTGAGTGCCGCACTGTCAGAGGGTCAGTACTGAGCGAGTGCCGCACTGTCAAAGGGTCAGTACTGAGGGAGTGCCGCACTGTCAGAGGGTCAGTACTGAGGGAGTGCCGCACTGTCAGGGGGTCAGTACTGAGGGAGTGCCGCACTGTCAGGTCGTCAGTACTGAGGGAGTGCCGCACTCTCAGAGGGTTAGTACTGAGGGAGCGCCGCACTGTCAGAGGGTCAGTACTGAGCGAGTGCCGCACTGTCAGAGGGTCAGTACTGAGGGAGTGCCGCACTGTCAGAGGGTCAGTACTGAGGGAGTGCTGCACTGCCAGAGGGGCAGTACTGAGGGAGCGCCGCACTGTCAGAGGGTCAGTACTGAGGGAGTGCTGCAGTCAGAGGGTCAGTACTGAAGGAATGCCGCACTGTCAGAGGGTCAGTACTGAGGGAGTGCTGGACTGACAGAGGGTCAGTACTGTGGGAGTGCGACACTGTCAGAGGGTCAGTACTGAGGGAATGCCGCACTGTCAGAGGGTCAGTACTGTGGGAGTGCGACACTGTCAGAGGGTCAGTACTGAGGGAGTGCCACACTGTCAGAGGGTCAGTACTGAGGGAGTGCCGCTCTGTCAGAGGGTCAGTACTGATGGAGTGCCGCATTGTCAGAGAGTCAGTACTGAGGGAGTGCTGCACATTCAGAGGGTCAGTACTGATGGAGTGCTGCACTGTCAGAGGGTCAGTACTGAGGGAGTGCTGCACTGTCAGAGGGTCAGTACTGAGGGAGTGCCGCACTGTCAGAGGGTCAGTACTGAGGGAGTGCCGCACTGTCAGAGACTCAGTACTGAGTGAGTGACGCACTGTCAGAGGGTCAGTGCTGAGGGAGTGCCGCACTGTCAGAGGGTCAGTACTGAAGGCGTGCCGCACTTTCAGAGGGTCAGTACTGAGTGAGTGCCGCACTGTCAGAGGGTCAGTACTGAGCGAGTGCCGCACTGTCAGGGGGTCAGTACTGAGGGAGTGCTGCACTGTCAGAGGGTCAGTACTGAGGGAGTGCCGCACTGTCAGAGGGTCAGTACTGAGGGAGTGCCGCACTGTCAGAGGGTCAGTACTGAAGGAGTGTAGCACTTTCAGAGGGTCAGTACTGAGGGAGTGCCGCACTTTCGGAGGGTCAGGACTGAGTGAGTGCCGCACTGTCAGAGGGTCAGTACTGAGCGAGTGCCGCACTGTCAGGGGGTCAGTACTGAGGGAGTGCCGCACTGTCAGGGGGTCAGTACTGAGGGAGTGCCGCACTGTCAGGGGGTCAGTACTGAGGGAGTGCCGCACTGCCAGAGAGACATTACTGAGGGAGTGCCGCACTGTCAGGGGGTCTGTACTGAGGGAGTGCCGCACAGTCAGGGGGTCAGTACTGAGGGAGTGCCGAACTGTCAGAGGGTCAGTACTGAGGGAGTGCAGCACTGTCAGAGGGTCAGTACTGAAGGAGTGCCGCACTGTCAGAGGGTCAGTACTGAGGGAGTGCAGCACTGTCAGAGGGTCAGTACTGAAGGAGTGCCGCACTGTCAGAGGGTCAGTACTGAAGGAGAGCCGCACTGTCAGAGGGTCAGTACTGAGGGAGTGCCGCACTGTCAGAGGGTGAGTACTGAGGGAGTGCTGCACTGTCAGAGTGTCAGTACTGAGGGAGTGCCACACTGTCAGAGGGTCAGTACTGAGGGAGTGCCGCACTGTCGGAGGGTCAGTACAGAGTGAGTGCCGCACTGTCAGAGGGTCAGTATTGAGGGAGTGCCGCACTGTCAGAGGGTCAGTACTGAGGGAGTGCTGCACTATCAGAGGGTCAGTACAGAGTGAGTACCGCACTGTCAGAGGGTCAGTACTGAGGGAGTGCCGCACTGTCAGAGGGTCAGTACTGAGGGAGTGCCGCACTGTCAGAGGGTCAGTACTGGGGGAGTGCCGCACTGTGAGAGGGTCAGTACTGAGGGAGTGCCGCACTGTCAGAGGGTCAGTACTGAGGGAGCGCCGCACTGTCAGAGGGTCAGTGCTGAGGGAGCGCCGCACTGTCAGAGGGTCAGTGCTGAGGGAGTGCTGCACTGTCAGAGGGTCAGTACTGAGGGAGTGCTGCACTGTCAGAGGGTCAGTACTGAGGGAGTGTCACACTGTCAGAGGGTCAGTACTGAGGGAGCGCCGCACTGTCAGAGGGTCAGTACTGAGGGAGTGCCGCACTGTCAGAGGGTCAGTACTGAGGGAGTGCCGCACTGTCAGAGGGTCAGTACTGCGGGAGTGCCGCACTGTCAGAGGGTCAGTACTGAGGGAGTGCCGCACTGTCAGAGAGTCAGTACTGAGGGAGTGCCGCACTGTCAGAGGGTCAGTACTGAGGGAGTGCCGCACTATCAGAGGGTCAGTACTGAGGGAGTGCCGCACTGTCAGAGGGTCAGTACTGAGGGAGTGCTGCACTGTCAGAGGGTCAGTACAGAGGGAGTGCTGCACTGTCAGAGGGTCAGTACTGAGGGAGCGCCGCACTATCAGAGTGTCAGTACTGAGGGAGCGCCGCACTGTCAGAGGGTCAGTGCTGAGGGAGTGCCTCACTGTCAGAGGGTCAGTACTGAGGGAGTGCTGCACTGTCAGAGGGTCAGTACTGAGGTAGCGCCGCACTATCAGAGTGTCAGTACTGAGGGAGCGCCGCACTGTCAGAGGGTCAGTACTGAGGGAGTACTGCACTGTCAGAGGGTCAGTACTGAGGGAGTGCCGCACTTTCAGAGGGTCAGTACTGAGGGAGTGCTGCACTGTCAGAGGGTCAGTGTTGAGGGAGTGCTGCACTGTCAGAGGGTCAGTACTGAGGGAGTGCTGCACTGTCTGAGGGTCAGTGCTGTGGGAGTGCCGCACTGTCAGAGGGTCAGTACTGAGGGAGTCCCGCACTGTCAGAGGTTCAGTACTGAGGGAGTGCCGCACTGTCAGAGGGTCAGTACTGAGGGAGTGCCGCACTGTCAGAGGGTCAGTACTGAGGGAGCGCCGCACTGTCAGAGGGTCAGTACTGAGGGAGTGCTGCACTGTCAGAGAGTCAGTACTGAGGGAGTGCCGCACAGTCAGATGATCAGTACTGAGGGAGTGACGCACTGTCAGAGGGTCAGTACTGAGGGAGTGCCGCACTGTCAGAGGGTCGGTACTTAGGGAGTGCCGCACTGTCAGAGGGTCTATACTGAGGGAGTGCCGCACTGTCAGAGGGTTAGTACTGAGGGAGTGCTGCACTGTCAGAGGGTCAGTACTGAGGGAGCGCCGCACTGTCAGAGGGTCAGTACTGAGGGAGTGCTGCACTGTCAGAGGGTCAGTACTGAGGGAGTGCCGCACTGTCAGAGGGTCAGTACTGAGGGAGCGCCGCACAGTCAGAGGATCAGTACTGAGGGAGTGCCGCACTGTCAGAGGGTCAGTACTGAGGGAGTGCTGCACTGTCAGGGGGTCAGTACTGAGGGAGTGCCGCACTGTCAAAGTGTCAGTACTGAGGGAGTGCCGCACAGTCAGAGGGTCAGTACTGAGGGAGTGCCGCACTGTCAGAAGGTGAGTACTGAGGGAGTGCTGCACTGTCAGAGGGTCAGTACTGAGGGAGTGCCGCACTGTCAGAGGGTGAGTACTGAGGGAGTGCTGCACTGTCAGAGGGTCGGTACTGAGGGAGCGCCGCACTGTCAGAGGGTCAGTACTGAGGGAGTGCCGCACTGTCAGAAGGTGAGTACTGATGGAGTGCTGCACTGTCAGAGGGTCAGTACTGAGGGAGTGCCGCACTGTCAGAGGGTGAGTACTGAGGGATTGCTGCACTGTCAGAGGGTCGGTACTGAGGGAGTGCCGCACTGCCAGAGGGTCAGTACTGAGGGAGTGCCACACTGTCAGAGGGTCAGTACTGAGGGAGTGCTGCACTGTCAGAGGGTCAGTACTGAGGGAGTGCCGCACTGTCAGAGGATCAGTACTGAGGGAGTGCCGCACTGTCAGAGGGTCAGTACAGAGTGAGTGCCGCACTGTCAGAGGGTCAGTGTTGAGGGAGTGCTGCACTGTCAGAGGGTCAGTACTGAGGGAGTGCTGCACTGTCAGAGAGTCAGTACTGAGGGAGTGCCGCACAGTCAGAGGATCAGTACTGAGGGAGTGACGCACTTTCAGAGGGTCAGTACTGAGGGAGTGCCGCACTGTCAGAGGGTCGGTACTGAGGGAGTGCCGCACTGTCAGAGGGTCAGTACTGAGGGAGTGCCACACTGTCAGAGGGTCAGTACTGAGGGAGTGCCGCACTGTCAGAGGGTCAGTACTGAGGGAGTGCCGCACTGTCGGAGGGTCAGTACTGATGGGCTGTCGCACTGTCAGAGAGTCAGTACTGAGGGAGTGCTGCACTGTCAGAGGGTCAGTACTGATGGAGTGCCGCACTGTCAGAGAGTCAGGACTGAGGGAGTGCTGCACTGTCAGAGGGTCAGTACTGAAGGAGTGCTGCACTGTCAGAGGGTCAGTACTGAGGGAGTGCCGCACTGTCGGAGGGTCAGTACTGAGGGAGTGCTGCACTGTCAGAGGGTCAGTACTGAGGGAGTGCCGCACTGTCAGAGAGTCAGGACTGAGGGACTGCCGCACTGTCAGAGGGTCAGTACTGAAGGAGTGCCACACTTTCAGAGGGTCAGTACTGAGGGAGTGCCGCACTGTCGGAGGAACAGTACTGAGTGAGTGCCGCACTGTCAGAGGGTCAGTACTGAGCGAGTGCCGCACTGTCAGGGGGTCAGTACTGAGGGAGTGCCGCACTGTCAGGGGGTCAGTACTGAGGGAGTGCCACACTGTCAGAGGGTCAGGACTGAGGGAATGCTGCACTGTCAGAGGGTCAGTACTGAAGGAGTGCTGCACTGTCAGAGGGTCAGTACTGAGGGAGTGCCGCACTGTCAGAGGGTCAGTACTGAGGGAGTGCTGCACTGTCAGAGGGTCAGTACTGAGGGAGTGCCGCACCGTCAGAGGGTCAGTACTGAAGGAGTGCCGCACTTTCAGAGGGTCAGTACTGAGGGAGTGCCGCACTGTCAGGGGGTCAGTACTGAGGGAGTGCCGCACTGTCGGATGGTCAGTACTGAGTGAGTGCCGCACTGTCAGAGGGTCAGTACTGAGCGAGTGCCACACTGTCAAAGGGTCAGTACTGAGGGAGTGCCGCACTGTCAGAGGGTCAGTACTGAGGGAGTGCCGCACTGTCAGGGGGTCAGTACTGAGGGAGTGCCGCACTGTCAGGTGGTCAGTACTGAGGGAGTGCCGCACTCTCAGAGGGTTAGTACTGAGGGAGCGCCGCACTGTCAGAGGGTCAGTACTGAGCGAGTGCCGCACTGTCAGAGGGTCAGTACTGAGGGAGTGCCGCACTGTCAGAGGGTCAGTACTGAGGGAGTGCTGCACTGCCAGAGGGGCAGTACTGAGGGAGCGCCGCACTGTCAGAGGGTCAGTACTGAGGGAGTGCTGCAGTCAGAGGGTCAGTACTGAAGGAATGCCGCACTGTCAGAGGGTCAGTACTGAGGGAGTGCTGGACTGACAGAGGGTCAGTACTGTGGGAGTGCGACACTGTCAGAGGGTCAGTACTGAGGGAATGCCGCACTGTCAGAGGGTCAGTACTGTGGGAGTGCGACACTGTCAGAGGGTCAGTACTGAGGGAGTGCCACACTGTCAGAGGGTCAGTACTGAGGGAGTGCCGCTCTGTCAGAGGGTCAGTACTGATGGAGTGCCGCATTGTCAGAGAGTCAGTACTGAGGGAGTGCTGCACATTCAGAGGGTCAGTACTGATGGAGTGCTGCACTGTCAGAGGGTCAGTACTGAGGGAGTGCTGCACTGTCAGAGGGTCAGTACTGAGGGAGTGCCGCACTGTCAGAGGGTCAGTACTGAGGGAGTGCCGCACTGTCAGAGACTCAGTACTGAGTGAGTAACGCACTGTCAGAGGGTCAGTGCTGAGGGAGTGCCGCACTGTCAGAGGGTCAGTACTGAAGGCGTGCCGCACTTTCAGAGGGTCAGTACTGAGTGAGTGCCGCACTGTCAGAGGGTCAGTACTGAGGGAGTGCTGCACTGTCAGAGGGTCAGTACTGAGGTAGTGCCGCACTGTCAGAGGGTCAGTACTGAGGGAGTGCCGCACTGTCAGAGGGTCAGTACTGAAGGAGTGCCGCACTTTCAGAGGGTCAGTACTGAGGGAGTGCCGCACTTTCGGAGGGTCAGGACTGAGTGAGTGCCGCACTGTCAGAGGGTCAGTACTGAGCGAGTGCCGCACTGTCAGGGGGTCAGTACTGAGGGAGTGCCGCACTGTCAGGGGGTCAGTACTGAGGGAGTGCCGCACTGTCAGGGGGTCAGTACTGAGGGAGTGCCGCACTGCCAGAGGGACAGTACTGAGGGAGTGCCGCACTGTCAGGGGGTCTGTACTGAGGGAGTGCCGCACAGTCAGGGGGTCAGTACTGAGGGAGTGCCGAACTGTCAGAGGGTCAGTACTGAGGGAGTGCAGCACTGTCAGAGGGTCAGTATTGAAGGAGTGCCGCACTGTCAGAGGGTCAGTACTGAGGGAGTGCAGCACTGTCAGAGGGTCAGTACTGAAGGAGTGCCGCACTGTCAGAGGGTCAGTACTGAAGGAGTGCCGCACTGTCAGTGGGTCAGTACTGAGGGAGTGCCGCACTGTCAGAGGGTCAGTACTGAGGGAGTGCCGCACTGTCAGAGGGTGAGTACTGAGGGAGTGCTGCACTGTCAGAGTGTCAGTACTGAGGGAGTGCCACACTGTCAGAGGGTCAGTACTGAGGGAGTGCCGCACTGTCGGAGGGTCAGTACAGAGTGAGTGCCGCACTGTCAGAGGGTCAGTATTGAGGGAGTGCCGCACTGTCAGAGGGTCAGTACTGAGGGAGTGCTGCACTATCAGAGGGTCAGTACAGAGTGAGTGCCGCACTGTCAGAGGGTCAGTACTGAGGGAGTGCTGCACTATCAGTGAGTCAGCACTGAGGGAGCACCGCACTGTCAGAGGGTCAGTACTGAGGGAGTGCCGCACTGTCAGAGGGTCAGTACTGAGGGAGTGCCGCACTGTCAGAGGGTCAGTGCTGAGGGAGTGCCGCACTGTCAGAGGGTCAGTACTGAGGGAGCGGCGCACTGTCAGAGGGTCAGTGCTGAGGGAGCGCCGCACTGTCAGAGTGTCAGTGCTGAGGGAGCGCACCACTGTCAGAGGGTCAGTACTGAGGGAGTGCTGCACTGTCGGAGGGTCAGTACTGAGGGAATGGTGCCCTGTCAGAGGGTCAGTACTGAGGGAGTGCCGCACTGTCCGAGGGTCAGTACTGAGGGAGCGCCGCACTGTCAGAGGGTCAGTACTGAGGGAGTTCCGCACTGTCAGAGGGTCAGTACTGAGGGAGTGCCGCACTGTCGGAGGGTCAGTACTGAGGGAGTGCCGCACTGTCAGAGGGTCAGTACTGAGGGAGTGCTGCACTCTCAGAGAGTCAGGACTGAGGGAGCGCCGCACTGTCAGAGGGTCAGTACTGAGGGAGTGCCGCACTGTCAGAGGGTCAGTACTGAGGGAGTGCCGCACTGTCAGAGGGTCAGTACTGAGGGAGTGCCGCACTGTCCGAGGGTCAGTACTGTGGGAGCGCCGCACTGTCAGAGAGTCAGTACTGAGGGAGTGCGCACTGTCAGAGGGTCAGTACTGAGGGAGTGCCGCACTGTCCGAGGGTCAGTACTGAGGGAGTGCCGCACTGTCAGAGAGTCAGTACTGAGGGAGTGCCGTACTGTCAGAGGGTCAGTACTGTGGGAGCGCCGCACTGTCAGAGGGTCAGTACTGAGGGAGTGCCGCACTGTCAGAGGGTCAGTATTGAGGGAGTGCCGCACTGTCAGAGGGTCAGTACTGAGGGAGCGCCGCACTGTCAGAGGGTCAGTACTGAGGGAGTGCCGCACTGTCAGAGAGTCAGTACTGAGGGAGTGCCGCACTGTCAGAGGGTCAGTATTGAGGGAGTGCCGCACTGTCAGAGGGTCAGTACTGAGGGAGTGCCGCACTGTCAGAGGGTCAGTACTGAGGGAGTGCCGCACTGTCAGAGGGTCAGTACTGAGCGAGTGCCGCACTGTCAAAGGGTCAGTACTGAGGGAGTGCCGCACTGTCAGAGGGTCAGTACTGAGGGAGTGCCGCACTGTCAGGGGGTCAGTACTGAGGGAGTGCCGCACTGTCAGGTGGTCAGTACTGAGGGAGTGCCGCACTCTCAGAGGGTTAGTACTGAGGGAGCGCCGCACTGTCAGAGGGTCAGTACTGAGCGAGTGCCGCACTGTCAGAGGGTCAGGACTGAGGGAGCGCCGCACTGTCAGAGAGTCAGTACTGAGGGAGTGCCGCACTGTCAGAGGGTCAGTATTGAGGGAGTGCCGCACTGTCCGAGGGTCAGTACTGAGGGAGCGCCGCACTGTCAGAGGGTCAGTACTGAGGGAGTTCCGCACTGTCAGAGGGTCAGTACTGAGGGAGTGCCGCACTGTCGGAGGGTCAGTACTGAGGGAGTGCCGCACTGTCAGAGGGTCAGTACTGAGGGAGTGCTGCACTCTCAGAGAGTCAGGACTGAGGGAGCGCCGCACTGTCAGAGGGTCAGTACTGAGGGAGTGCCGCACTGTCAGAGGGTCAGTACTGAGGGAGTGCCGCACTGTCAGAGGGTCAGTACTGAGGGAGTGCCGCACTGTCCGAGGGTCAGTACTGTGGGAGCGCCGCACTGTCAGAGGGTCAGTACTGAGGGAGTGCCGCACTGTCAGAGGGTCAGTACTGAGGGAGTGCCGTACTGTCAGAGGGTCAGTATTGAGGGAGTGCCGCACTGTCAGAGGGTCAGTACTGAGGGAGCGCCGCACTGTCAGAGGGTCAGTACTGAGGGAGTGCCGCACTGTCAGAGAGTCAGTACTGAGGGAGTGCCGCACTGTCAGAGGGTCAGTATTGAGGGAGTGCCGCACTGTCAGAGGGTCAGTACTGAGGGAGTGCCGCACTGTCAGAGGGTCAGTACTGAGGGAGTGCCGCACTGTCAGAGGGTCAGTACTGAGGGAGTGCCGCACTGTCAGGGGGTCAGTACTGAGGGAGTGCCGCACTGTCAGAGGGTCAGTACTGAGGGAGTGCTGGACTGACAGAGGGTCAGTACTGTGGGAGTGCGACACTGTCAGAGGGTCAGTACTGAGGGAATGCCGCACTGTCAGAGGGTCAGTACTGAGGGAGTGCCGCACTGTCAAAGGGTCAGTACTGAGGGAGTGCCGCACTGTCAGAGGGTCAGTACTGAGGGAGTGCCGCACTGTCAGGGGGTCAGTACTGAGGGAGTGCCGCACTGTCAGGTGGTCAGTACTGAGGGAGTGCCGCATTCTCAGAGGGTTAGTACTGAGGGAGCGCCGCACTGTCAGAGGGTCAGTACTGAGCGAGTGCCGCACTGTCAGAGGGTCAGTACTGAGGGAGTGCCGCACTGTCAGAGGGTCAGTACTGAGGGAGTGCTGCACTGCCAGAGGGGCAGTACTGAGGGAGCGCCGCACTGTCAGAGGGTCAGTACTGAGGGAGTGCTGCAGTCAGAGGGTCAGTACTGAAGGAATGCCGCACTGTCAGAGGGTCAGTACTGAGGGAGTGCTGGACTGACAGAGGGTCAGTACTGTGGGAGTGCGACACTGTCAGAGGGTCAGTACTGAGGGAATGCCGCACTGTCAGAGGGTCAGTACTGTGGGAGTGCGACACTGTCAGAGGGTCAGTACTGAGGGAGTGCCACACTGTCAGAGGGTCAGTACTGAGGGAGTGCCGCTCTGTCAGAGGGTCAGTACTGATGGAGTGCCGCATTGTCAGAGAGTCAGTACTGAGGGAGTGCTGCACATTCAGAGGGTCAGTACTGATGGAGTGCTGCACTGTCAGAGGGTCAGAACTGAGGGAGTGCTGCACTGTCAGAGGGTCAGTACTGAGGGAGTGCCGCACTGTCAGAGGGTCAGTACTGAGGGAGTGCCGCACTGTCAGAGACTCAGTACTGAGTGAGTGACGCACTGTCAGAGGGTCAGTGCTGAGGGAGTGCCGCACTGTCAGAGGGTCAGTACTGAAGGCGTGCCGCACTTTCAGAGGGTCAGTACTGAGTGAGTGCCGCACTGTCAGAGGGTCAGTACTGAGCGAGTGCCGCACTGTCAGGGGGTCAGTACTGAGGGAGTGCTGCACTGTCAGAGGGTCAGTACTGAGGGAGTGCCGCACTGTCAGAGGGTCAGTACTGAGGGAGTGCCGCACTGTCAGAGGATAAGTACTGAAGGAGTGCCGCACTTTCAGAGGGTCAGTACTGAAGGAGTGCCGCACTTTCGGAGGGTCAGGACTGAGTGAGTGCCGCACTGTCAGAGGGTCAGTACTGAGCGAGTGCCGCACTGTCAGGGGGTCAGTACTGAGGGAGTGCCGCACTGTCAGGGGGTCAGTACTGAGGGAGTGCCGCACTGTCAGGGGGTCAGTACTGAGGGAGTGCCGCACTGCCAGAGGGACAGTACTGAGGGAGTGCCGCACTGTCAGGGGGTCTGTACTGAGGGAGTGCCGCACAGTCAGGGGGTCAGTACTGAGGGAGTGCCGAACTGTCAGAGGGTCAGTACTGAGGGAGTGCAGCACTGTCAGAGGGTCAGTACTGAAGGAGTGCCGCACTGTCAGAGGGTCAGTACTGAGGGAGTGCAGCACTGCCAGAGGGTCAGTACTGAAGGAGTGCCGCACTGTCAGAGGGTCAGTACTGAAGGAGTGCCGCACTGTCAGTGGGTCAGTACTGAGGGAGTGCCGCACTGTCAGAGGGTCAGTACTGAGGGAGTGCCGCACTGTCAGAGGGTGAGTACTGAGGGAGTGCTGCACTGTCAGAGTGTCAGTACTGAGGGAGTGCCACACTGTCAGAGGGTCAGTGCTGAGGGAGTGCCGCACTGTCGGAGGGTCAGTACAGAGTGAGTGCCGCACTGTCAGAGGGTCAGTATTGAGGGAGTGCCGCACTGTCAGAGGGTCAGGACTGAGGGAGTGCTGCACTATCAGAGGGTCAGTACAGAGTGAGTGCCGCACTGTCAGAGGGTCAGTACTGAGGGAGTGCCGCACTGTCAGAGGGTCAGTACTGAGGGAGTGCCGCACTGTCAGATGGTCAGTACTGGGGGAGTGCCGCACTGTCAGAGGGTCAGTACTGAGGGAGTGCCGCACTGTCAGAGGGTCAGTACTGAGGGAGCGCCGCACTGTCAGAGGGTCAGTGCTGAGGGAGCGCCGCACTGTCAGAGGGTCAGTGCTGAGGGAGTGCTGCACTGTCAGAGGGTCAGTACTGAGGGAGTGCTGCACTGTCAGAGGGTCAGTACTGAGGGAGTGTCACACTGTCAGAGGGTCAGTACTGAGGGAGCGCAGCACTGTCAGAGGGTCAGTACTGAGGGAGTGCCGCACTGTCAGAGGGTCAGTACTGAGGGAGTGCCGCACTGTCAGAGGGTCAGTACTGAGGGAGTGCCGCACTGTCAGAGGGTCAGTACTGAGGGAGTGCCGCACTGTCAGAGAGTCAGTACTGAGGGAGTGCCGCACTGTCAGAGGGTCAGTACTGAGGGAGTGCCGCACTATCAGAGGGTCAGTACTGAGGGAGTGCCGCACTGTCAGAGGGTCAGTACTGAGGGAGTGCTGCACTGTCAGAGGGTCAGTACAGAGGGAGTGCTGCACTGTCAGAGGGTCAGTACTGAGGGAGCGCCGCACTATCCGAGTGTCAGTACTGAGGGAGCGCCGCACTGTCAGAGGGTCAGTGCTGAGGGAGTGCCTCACTGTCAGAGGGTCAGTACTGAGGGAGTGCTGCACTGTCAGAGGGTCAGTACTGAGGGAGCGCCGCACTATCAGAGTGTCAGTACTGAGGGAGCGCCGCACTGTCAGAGGGTCAGTACTGAGGGAGTGCTGCACTGTCAGAGGGTCAGTACTGAGGGAGTGCCGCAATTTCAGAGGGTCAGTACTGAGGGAGTGCTGCTCTGTCAGGGGGTCAGTGTTGAGGGAGTGCTGCACTGTCAGAGGGTCAGTACTGAGGGAGTGCTGCACTGTCTGAGGGTCAGTGCTGTGGGAGTGCCGCACTGTCAGAGGGTCAGTACTGAGGGAGTGCCGCACTGTCAGAGGTTCAGTACTGAGGGAGTGCCGCACTGTCAGAGGGTCAGTACTGAGGGAGTGCCGCACTGTCAGAGGGTCAGTACTGAGGGAGCGCCGCACTGTCAGAGGGTCAGTACTGAGGGAGTGCTGCACTGTCAGAGAGTCAGTACTGAGGGAGTGCCACACAGTCAGAGGATCAGTACTGAGGGAGTGACGCACTGTCAGAGGGTCAGTACTGAGGGAGTGCCGCACTGTCAGAGGGTCGGTACTGAGGGAGTGCCGCACTGTCAGAGGGTCTATACTGAGGGAGTGCCGCACTGTCAGAGGGTTAGTACTGAGGGAGTGCTGCACTGTCAGAGGGTCAGTACTGAGGGAGCGCCGCACTGTCAGAGGGTCAGTACTGAGGGAGTGCTGCACTGTCAGAGGGTCAGTACTGAGGGAGTGCCGCACTGTCAGAGGGTCAGTACTGAGGGAGCGCCGCACAGTCAGAGGATCAGTACTGAGGGAGTGCCGCACTGTCAGAGGGTCAGTACTGAGGGAGTGCTGCACTGTCAGGGGGTCAGTACTGAGGGAGTGCCGCACTGTCAGAGGGTCAGTACTGAGGGAGTGCCGCACAGTCAGAGGGTCAGTACTGAGGGAGTGCCGCACTGTCAGAAGGTGAGTACTGAGGGAGTGCTGCACTGTCAGAGGGTCAGTACTGAGGGAGTGCCGCACTGTCAGAGGGTGAGTACTGAGGGAGTGCTGCACTGTCAGAGGGTCGGTACTGAGGGAGCGCCGCACTGTCAGAGGGTCAGTACTGAGGGAGTGCCGCACTGTCAGAAGGTGAGTACTGATGGAGTGCTGCACTGTCAGAGGGTCAGTACTGAGGGAGTGCCGCACTGTCAGAGGGTGAGTACTGAGGGAGTGCTGCACTGTCAGAGGGTCGGTACTGAGGGAGTGCCGCACTGCCAGCGGGTCAGTACTGAGGGAGTGCCACACTGTCAGAGGGTCAGTACTGAGGGAGTGCTGCACTGTCAGAGGGTCAGTACTGAGGGAGTGCCGCACTGTCAGAGGATCAGTACTGAGGGAGTGCCGCACTGTCAGAGGGTCAGTACAGAGTGAGTGCCGCACTGTCAGAGGGTCAGTGTTGAGGGAGTGCTGCACTGTCAGAGGGTCAGTACTGAGGGAGTGCTGCACTGTCAGAGAGTCAGTACTGAGGGAGTGCCGCACAGTCAGAGGATCAGTACTGAGGGAGTGACGCACTGTCAGAGGGTCAGTACTGAGGGAGTGCCGCACTGTCAGAGGGTCGGTACTGAGGGAGTGCCGCACTGTCAGAGGGTCAGTACTGAGGGAGTGCCACACTGTCAGAGGGTCAGTACTGAGGGAGTGCCGCACTGTCAGAGGGTCAGTACTGAGGGAGTGCCGCACTGTCGGAGGGTCAGTACTGATGGGCTGTCGCACTGTCAGAGAGTCAGTACTGAGGGAGTGCTGCACTGTCAGAGGGTCAGTACTGATGGAGTGCCGCACTGTCAGAGGGTCAGTACTGAGGGAGTGCCGCACTGTCAGAGGGTCAGTACTGAGGGAGTGCCGCACTGTCTGAGGGTCAGTACTGAGGGAGTGCCGCACTGTCAGAGGGTCAGTACTGAAGGAGTGCCACACTTTCAGAGGGTCAGTACTGAGGGAGTGCCGCACTGTCGGAGGAACAGTACTGAGTGAGTGCCGCACTGTCAGAGGGTCAGTACTGAGCGAGTGCCGCACTGTCAGGGGGTCAGTACTGAGGGAGTGCCGCACTGTCAGGGGGTCAGTACTGAGGGAGTGCCACACTGTCAGAGGGTCAGGACTGAGGGAATGCTGCACTGTCAGAGGGTCAGTACTGAAGGAGTGCTGCACTGTCAGAGGGTCAGTACTGAGGGAGTGCCGCACTGTCAGAGGGTCAGTACTGAGGGAGTGCTGCACTGTCAGAGGGTCAGTACTGAGGGAGTGCCGCACCGTCAGAGGGTCAGTACTGAAGGAGTGCCGCACTTTCAGAGGGTCAGTACTGAGGGAGTGGCGCACTGTCAGAGTGTCAGTACTGAGGGAGTGCCGCACTGTCAGAGGGTCAGTACTGAGGGAGTGCTGCACTGTCAGAGGGTCAGTACTGAGTGAGTGCCGCACTGTCAGAGGGTCAGTACTGAGCGAGTGCCGCACTGTCAAAGGGTCAGTACTGAGGGAGTACCGCACTGTCAGAGGGTCAGTACTGAGGGAGTGCCGCACTGTCAGGGGGTCAGTACTGAGGGAGTGCCGCACTGTCGGAGGGTCAGTACTGAGTGAGTGCCGCACTGTCAGAGGGTCAGTACTGAGCGAGTGCCGCACTGTCAAAGGGTCAGTACTGAGGGAGTGCCGCACTGTCAGAGGGTCAGTACTGAGGGAGTGCCGCACTTTCAGGGGGTCAGTACTGAGGGAGTGCCGCACTGTCAGGTGGTCAGTACTGAGGGAGTGCCGCACTCTCAGAGGGTTAGTACTGAGGGAGCGCCGCACTGTCAGAGGGTCAGTACTGAGCGAGTGCCGCACTGTCAGAGGGTCAGTACTGAGGGAGTGCCGCACTGTCAGAGGGTCAGTACTGAGGGAGTGCTGCACTGCCAGAGGGGCAGTACTGAGGGAGCACCGCACTGTCAGAGGGTCAGTACTGAGGGAGTGCTGCAGTCAGAGGGTCAGTACTGAAGGAATGCCGCACTGTCAGAGGGTCAGTACTGAGGGAGTGCTGGACTGACAGAGGGTCAGTACTGTGGGAGTGCGACACTGTCAGAGGGTCAGTACTGAGGGAATGCCGCACTGTCAGAGGGTCAGTACTGTGGGAGTGCGACACTGTCAGGGGGTCAGTACTGAGGGAGTGCCACACTGTCAGAGGGTCAGTACTGAGGGAGTGCCGCTCTGTCAGAGGGTCAGTACTGATGGAGTGCCGCATTGTCAGAGAGTCAGTACTGAAGGAGTGCTGCACATTCAGAGGGTCAGTACTGATGGAGTGCTGCACTGTCAGAGGGTCAGTACTGAGGGAGTGCTGCACTGTCAGAGGGTCAGTACTGAGGGAGTGCCGCACTGTCAGAGGGTCAGTACTGAGGGAGTGCCGCACTGTCAGAGACTCAGTACTGAGTGAGTGACGCACTGTCAGAGGGTCAGTGCTGAGGGAGTGCCGCACTGTCAGAGGGTCAGTACTGAAGGCGTGCCGCACTTTCAGAGGGTCAGTACTGAGTGAGTGCCGCACTGTCAGAGGGTCAGTACTGAGCGAGTGCCGCACTGTCAGGGGGTCAGTACTGAGGGAGTGCTGCACTGTCAGAGGGTCAGTACTGAGGGAGTGCCGCACTGTCAGAGGGTCAGTACTGAGGGAGTGCCGCACTGTCAGAGGGTCAGTACTGAAGGAGTGCCGCACTTTCAGAGGGTCAGTACTGAGGGAGTGCCGCACTTTCGGAGGGTCAGGACTGAGTGAGTGCCGCACTGTCAGAGGGTCAGTACTGAGCGAGTGCCGCACTGTCAGGGGGTCAGTACTGAGGGAGTGCCGCACTGTCAAGGGGTCAGTACTGAGGGAGTGCCGCACTGCCAGAGGGACAGTACTGAGGGAGTGCCGCACTGTCAGGGGGTCTGTACTGAGGGAGTGCCGCACAGTCAGGGGGTCAGTACTGAGGGAGTGCCGAACTGTCAGAGGGTCAGTACTGAGGGAGTGCAGCACTGTCAGAGGGTCAGTACTGAAGGAGTGCCGCACTGTCAGAGGGTCAGTACTGAGGGAGTGCAGCACTGTCAGAGGGTCAGTACTGAAGGAGTGCCGCACTGTCAGAGGGTCAGTACTGAAGGAGTGCCGCACTGTCAGTGGGTCAGTACTGAGGGAGTGCCGCACTGTCAGAGGGTCAGTACTGAGGGAGTGCCGCACTGTCAGAGGGTGAGTACTGAGGGAGTGCTGCACTGTCAGAGTGTAAGTACTGAGGGAGTGCCACACTGTCAGAGGGTCAGTACTGAGGGAGTGCCGCACTGTCGGAGGGTCAGTACAGAGTGAGTGCCGCACTGTCAGAGGGTCAGTATTGAGGGAGTGCCGCACTGTCAGAGGGTCACTACTGAGGGAGTGCTGCACTATCAGAGGCTCAGTACAGAGTGAGTGCCGCACTGTCAGAGGGTCAGTACTGAGGGAGTGCTGCACTATCAGTGAGTCAGCACTGAGGGAGTGCCGCACTGTCAGAGGGTCAGTACTGAGGGAGTGCCGCACTGTCAGAGGGTCAGTGCTGAGGGAGTGCCGCACTGTCAGAGGGTCAGTACTGAGGGAGCGCCGCACTGTCAGAGGGTCAGTGCTGAGGGAGCGCCGCACTGTCAGAGTGTCAGTGCTGAGGGAGCGCCGCACTGTCAGAGGGTCAGTACTGAGGGAGTGCTGCACTGTCGGAGGGTCAGTACTGAGGGAATGGTGCCCTGTCAGAGGGTCAGTACTGAGGGAGTGCCGCACTGTCAGAGGGTCAGTACTGAGGGAGCGCCGCACTGTCAGAGGGTCAGTACTGAGGGAGTTCCGCACTGTCAGAGGGTCAGTACTGAGGGAGTGCCGCACTGTCGGAGGGTCAGTACTGAGGGAGTGCCGCACTGTCAGAGGGTCAGTACTGAGGGAGTGCTGCACTCTCAGAGAGTCAGGACTGAGGGAGCGCCGCACTGTCAGAGGGTCAGTACTGAGGGAGTTCCGCACTGTCAGAGGGTCAGTACTGAGGGAGTGCCGCACTGTCAGAGGGTCAGTACTGAGGGAGTGCCGCACTGTCAGAGGGTCAGTACTGAGGGAGTGCCGCACTGTCCGAGGGTCAGTACTGTGGGAGCGCCGCACTGTCAGAGGGTCAGTACTGAGGGAGTGCCGCACTGTCAGAGGGTCAGTACTGAGGGAGTGCCGTACTGTCAGAGGGTCAGTATTGAGGGAGTGCCGCACTGTCAGAGGGTCAGTACTGAGGGAGCGCCGCACTGTCAGAGGGTCAGTACTGAGGGAGTGCCGCACTGTCAGAGAGTCAGTACTGAGGGAGTGCCGCACTATCAGAGGGTCAGTATTGAGGGAGTGCCGCACTGTCAGAGGGTCAGTACTGAGGGAGTGCCGCACTGTCAGAGGGTCAGTACTGAGGGAGTGGCGCACTGTCAGAGGGTCAGTACTGAGGGAGTGCCGCACTGTCAGAGGGTCAGTTCTGTGGGAGCGCCGCACTGTCAGAGGGTCAGTACTGAGGGAGTGCCGCACTGTCAGAGGGTCAGTACTGAGGGAGTGCCGTACTGTCAGAGGGTCAGTATTGAGGGAGTGCCGCACTGTCAGAGGGTCAGTACTGAGGGAGTGCCACACTGTCAGAGGGTCAGTACTGAGTGAGTGTCGCACTGTCAGAGGGTCAGTACTGAGGGAGTGCCGCACTGTCAGAGGGTCAGTACTGAGGGAGTGCCGCACTGTCAGAGTGTCAGTGCGGAGGGAGTGCCGCACTGTCAGAGGGTCAGTACTGAGGGAGTGCCGCACTGTCAGAGGGTCAGTACTGAGGGAGTGCCGCACTGTCAGAGTGTCAGTGCTGAGGGAGTGCCGCACTGTCAGTGAGTCAGTACTGAGGGAGTGCCGCACTGTCAGAGCGTCAGTACTGAGGGAGCGCCGCACTGTCAGTGAGTCAGTGCTGAGTGAGTGCCGCACTGTCAGAGGGTCAGTACTGAGGGAGTGCCGCACTGTCAGAGGGTCAGTACAGAGGGAGTGCCGCACTGTCAGTGAGTCAGTGCTGAGTGAGTGCCGCACTGTCAGAGGCTCAGTACTGAGGGAGTGCCGCACTGTCAGAGGGTCAGTACTGTGGGAGCGCCGCACTGTCAGAGGGTCAGTACTGAGGGAGTGCCGCACTGTCAGAGGGTCAGTACTGAGGGAGTGCCGTACTGTCAGAGGGTCAGTATTGAGGGAGTGCCGCACTGTCAGAGGGTCAGTACTGAGGGAGCGCCGCACTGTCAGAGGGTCAGTACTGAGGTAGTGCCGCACTGTCAGAGAGTCAGTACTGAGGGAGTGCCGCACTGTCAGAGGGTCAGTATTGAGGGAGTGCCGCACTGTCAGAGGGTCAGTACTGAGGGAGTGCCGCACTGTCAGAGGGTCAGTACTGAGGGAGTGCCGCACTGTCAGAGGGTCAGTACTGAGGGAGTGCCGCACTGTCAGAGGGTCAGTGCTGAGGGAGTGCTGCACTGTCAGAGGGTCAGTACTGAGGGAGCGCCGCACTGTCAGTGAGTCAGTACTGAGGGAGTGCCGCACTGTCAGAGGGTCAGTACTGAGGGAGTGCCGCACTGTCAGAGGGTCAGTACTGTGGGAGTGCCGCACTGTCAGAGGGTCAGTACTGAGGGAGCGCCGCACTGTCAGAGGGTCAGTGCTGAGGGAGCGCCGCACTGTCAGAGGGTCAGTGCTGAGGGAGCGCCGCACTGTCAGAGGGTCAGTACTGAGAGAGTGCTGCACTGTCGGAGGGTCAGTACTGAGGGAGTGCTGCACTGTCGGAGGGTCAGTACTGAGGGAATGGTGCCCTGTCAGAGGGTCAGTACTGAGGGAGTGCCGCACTGTCAGAGGGTCAGTACTGAGGGAGCGCCGCACTGTCAGAGGGTCAGTACTGAGGGAGTGCTGCACTGTCGGAGGGTCAGTACTGAGGGAGTGCCGCACTGTCAGAGGGTCAGTGCTGAGGGAGCGCCGCACTGTCAGAGGGTCAGTACTGAGGGAGTGCTGCACTGTCGGAGGGTCAGTACTGAGGGAGTGCCGCACTGTCAGTGGGTCAGTACTGAGGGAGTGCCGCACTGTCAGAGGGTCAGTACTGAGGGAGTGCTGCACTGTCAGAGGGTCAGTACTGAGGGAGTGCCGCACTGTCAGAGGGTCAGTACTGAGGGAGTGCTGCACTGTCGGAGGGTCAGTACTGAGGGAGTGCCGCACTGTCAGAGGGTCAGTGCTGAGGGAGTGCCGCACTGTCAGAGGGTCAGTACTGAGGGAGCGCCGCACTGTCAGAGGGTCAGTGCTGAGGGAGTGCCGCACTGTCAGAGGGTCAGTACTGAGGGAGAGCCGCACTGTCAGAGGGTCAGTACTGAGGGAGTGCCGCACTGTCAGAGGGTCAGTACTGAGGGAGCGCCGCACTGTCAGAGGGTCAGTGCTGAGGGAGTGCCGCACTGTCAGAGGGTCAGTACTGAGGGAGAGCCGCACTGTCAGAGGGTCAGTACTGAGGGAGTGCCGCACTGTCAGAGGGTCAGTACTGAGGGAGTGCCGCACTGTCAGAGGGTCAGTACTGAGGGAGTGCCGCACTGTCAGAGGGTCAGTACTGAGGGAGTGCTGCACTGTCAGAGGGTCAGTACTGAGGGAGTGCCGCACTGTCAGAGAGTCAGTGCTGAGGGAGTGCTGCACTGTCAGAGGGTCAGTACTGAGGGAGTGCCGCACTGTCAGAGGGTCAGTACTGAGGGAGTGCCACACTGTCAGAGGGTCAGTACTGAGGGAGTGCCGCACTGTCAGAGGGTCAGTACTGAGGGAGTGCCGCACTGTCAGAGGGTCAGTACTGAGGGAGTGCCGCACTGTCAGAGGGTCAGTACTGAGGGAGTGCTGCACCGTCAGAGGGTCAGTGCTGAGGGAATGCCGCACTGTCAGAGGGTCAGTACTGAGGGAGTGCCGCACCGTCAGAGGGTCATTGCTGAGGGAATGCCGCACTGTCAGAGGGTCAGTACTGAGGGAGTGCCGCACTGTCAGAGGGTCAGTACTGAGGGAATGCTGCACTGTCAGAGGGTCAGTACTGAGCGAGTGCCGCACTGTCAGAGGGTCAGTACTGAGGGAGTGCCGCACTGTCAGAGGGTCAGTACTGAGGGAGCGCCGCACTGTCAGAGGGTCAGTACTGAGGGAGTGCCGCACTGTCAGAGGGTCAGTACTGAGGGAGTGCCGTACTGTCAGAGGGTCAGTATTGAGGGAGTGCCGCACTGTCAGAGGGTCAGTACTGAGGGAGCGCCGCACTGTCAGAGGGTCAGTACTGAGGTAGTGCCGCACTGTCAGAGAGTCAGTGCTGAGGGAGTGCTGCACTGTCAGAGGGTCAGTACTGAGGGAGTGCCGCACTGTCAGAGGGTCAGTACTGAGGGAGTGCCACACTGTCAGAGGGTCAGTACTGAGGGAGTGCCGCACTGTCAGAGGGTCAGTACTGAGGGAGTGCCGCACTGTCAGAGGGTCAGTACTGAGGGAGTGCCGCACTGTCAGAGGGTCAGTACTGAGGGAGTGCTGCACCGTCAGAGGGTCAGTGCTGAGGGAATGCCGCACTGTCAGAGGGTCAGTACTGAGGGAGTGCCGCACTGTCAGAGGGTCAGTGCTGAGGGAATGCCGCACTGTCAGAGGGTCAGTACTGAGGGAGTGCCGCACTGTCAGAGGGTCAGTACTGAGGGAATGCTGCACTGTCAGAGGGTCAGTACTGAGCGAGTGCCGCACTGTCAGAGGGTCAGTACTGAGGGAGTGCCGCACTGTCAGAGGGTCAGTACTGAGGGAGCGCCGCACTGTCAGAGGGTCAGTACTGAGGGAGTGCCGCACTGTCAGAGGGTCAGTACTGAGGGAGTGCCGTACTGTCAGAGGGTCAGTATTGAGGGAGTGCCGCACTGTCAGAGGGTCAGTACTGAGGGAGCGCCGCACTGTCAGAGGGTCAGTACTGAGGTAGTGCCGCACTGTCAGAGAGTCAGTACTGAGGGAGTGCCGCACTGTCAGAGGGTCAGTATTGAGGGAGTGCCGCACTGTCAGAGGGTCAGTACTGAGGGAGTGCCGCACTGTCAGAGGGTCAGTACTGAGGGAGTGCCGCACTGTCAGAGGGTCAGTACTGAGGGAGCGCCGCACTGTCAGTGAGTCAGTACTGAGGGAGTGCCGCACTGTCAGAGGGTCAGTACTGAGGGAGTGCCGCACTGTCAGAGGGTCAGTACTGAGGGAGTGCCGCACTGTCAGAGGGTCAGTACTGAGGGAGCGCCGCACTGTCAGAGGGTCAGTGCTGAGGGAGCGCCGCACTGTCAGAGGGTCAGTGCTGAGGGAGCGCCGCACTGTCAGAGGGTCAGTACTGAGGGAGTGCTGCACTGTCGGAGGGTCAGTACTGAGGGAGTGCTGCACTGTCGGAGGGTCAGTACTGAGGGAATGGTGCCCTGTCAGAGGGTCAGTACTGAGGGAGTGCCGCACTGTCAGAGGGTCAGTACTGAGGGAGTGCTGCACTGTCAGAGGGTCAGTACTGAGGGAGTGCCGCACTGTCAGAGGGTCAGTACTGAGGGAGTGCCGCACTGTCAGAGGGTCAGTACTGAGGGAGTGCTGCACCGTCAGAGGGTCAGTGCTGAGGGAATGCCGCACTGTCAGAGGGTCAGTACTGAGGGAGTGCCGCACTGTCAGAGGGTCAGTACTGAGGGAGCGCCGCACTGTCAGAGGGTCAGTACTGAGGGAGTGCTGCACTGTCAGAGGGTCAGTACTGAGGGAGTGCCGCACTGTCAGAGGGTCAGTGCTGAGGGAATGCCGCACTGTCAGAGGGTCAGTACTGAGGGAGTGCCGCACTGTCAGAGGGTCAGTACTGAGGGAGTGCTGCACTGTCAGAGGGTCAGTACTGAGGGAGTGCCGCACTGTCAGAGGGTCAGTGCTGAGGGAGCGCCGCACTGTCAGAGGGTCAGTACTGAGGGAGTGCTGCACTGTCGGAGGGTCAGTACTGAGGGAGTGCCGCACTGTCAGTGGGTCAGTACTGAGGGAGTGCCGCACTGTCAGAGGGTCAGTACTGAGGGAGTGCTGCACTGTCAGAGGGTCAGTACTGAGGGAGTGCCGCACTGTCAGAGGGTCAGTACTGAGGGAGTGCTGCACTGTCGGAGGGTCAGTACTGAGGGAGTGCCGCACTGTCAGAGGGTCAGTGCTGAGGGAGTGCCGCACTGTCAGAGGGTCAGTACTGAGGGAGCGCCGCACTGTCAGAGGGTCAGTGCTGAGGGAGTGCCGCACTGTCAGAGGGTCAGTACTGAGGGAGAGCCGCACTGTCAGAGGGTCAGTACTGAGGGAGTGCCGCACTGTCAGAGGGTCAGTACTGAGGGAGCGCCGCACTGTCAGAGGGTCAGTGCTGAGGGAGTGCCGCACTGTCAGAGGGTCAGTACTGAGGGAGAGCCGCACTGTCAGAGGGTCAGTACTGAGGGAGTGCCGCACTGTCAGAGGGTCAGTACTGAGGGAGTGCCGCACTGTCAGAGGGTCAGTACTGAGGGAGTGCCGCACTGTCAGAGGGTCAGTACTGAGGGAGTGCTGCACTGTCAGAGGGTCAGTACTGAGGGAGTGCCGCACTGTCAGAGAGTCAGTGCTGAGGGAGTGCTGCACTGTCAGAGGTTCAGTACTGAGGGAGTGACGCA
The DNA here is from genome assembly GCF_047496885.1 of Scyliorhinus torazame. Taxonomy (NCBI): domain Eukaryota; kingdom Metazoa; phylum Chordata; class Chondrichthyes; order Carcharhiniformes; family Scyliorhinidae; genus Scyliorhinus; species Scyliorhinus torazame. The sequence goes on along the minus strand of NW_027309517.1, from coordinate 3,975 downwards.
CTGTCAGAGGGTCAGTACTGAGGGAGTGCCACACTGTCAGAGGGTCAGTACTGAGGGTGTGCCGCACTGTCAGAGGGTCAGTACTGAGGGAGTGCCGCACTGTCAGAGGGTCAGTACTGAGGGAGTGCCGCACTGTCAGAGGGTCAGTACTGAGGGAGTGCTGCACCGTCAGAGGGTCAGTGCTGAGGGAATGCCGCACTGTCAGAGGGTCAGTACTGAGGGAGTGCCGCACTGTCAGAGGGTCAGTGCTGAGGGAATGCCGCACTGTCAGAGGGTCAGTACTGAGGGAGTGCCGCACTGTCAGAGGGTCAGTACTGAGGGAATGCTGCACTGTCAGAGGGTCAGTACTGAGCGAGTGCCGCACTGTCAGAGGGTCAGTACTGAGGGAGTGCCGCACTGTCAGAGGGTCAGTACTGAGGGAGTGCCGCTCTGTCAGAGGGTCAGTACTGAGGGAGTGCCGCACTGTCAGAGGGTCAGTACTGAGGGAGTACCGCACTGTCAGAGGGTCAGTACTGAGGGAGCGCCGCACTGTCAGAGGGTCAGTACTGAGGGAGTGCCGCACTGTCAGAGGGTCAGTACTGAGGGAGTGCCGTACTGTCAGAGGGTCAGTATTGAGGGAGTGCCGCACTGTCAGAGGGTCAGTACTGAGGGAGCGCCGCACTGTCAGAGGGTCAGTACTGAGGTAGTGCCGCACTGTCAGAGAGTCAGTACTGAGGGAGTGCCGCACTGTCAGAGGGTCAGTACTGAGGTAGTGCCGCACTGTCAGAGGGTCAGTACTGAGGGAGTGCCGCACTGTCAGAGGGTCAGTATTGAGGGAGTGCCGCACTGTCAGAGGGTCAGTACTGAGGGAGTGCCGCACTGTCAGAGGGTCAGTACTGAGGGAGTGCCGCACTGTCAGAGGGTCAGTACTGAGGGAGTGCCGCACTGTCAGAGGGTCAGTGCTGAGGGAGTGCCGCACTGTCAGAGGGTCAGTACTGAGGGAGCGCCGCACTGTCAGTGAGTCAGTACTGAGGGAGTGCCGCACTGTCAGAGGGTCAGTACTGAGGGAGTGCCGCACTGTCAGAGGGTCAGTACTGAGGGAGTGCCGCACTGTCAGAGGGTCAGTACTGAGGGAGCGCCGCACTGTCAGAGGGTCAGTGCTGAGGGAGCGCCGCACTGTCAGAGGGTCAGTGCTGAGGGAGCGCCGCACTGTCAGAGGGTCAGTACTGAGGGAGTGCTGCACTGTCAGAGGGTCAGTACTGAGGGAGTACCGCACTGTCAGAGGGTCAGTACTGAGGGAGTGCCGCACTGTCAGGGGGTCAGTACTGAGGGAGTGCCGCACTGTCGGAGGGTCAGTACTGAGTGAGTGCCGCACTGTCAGAGGGTCAGTACTGAGCGAGTGCCGCACTGTCAAAGGGTCAGTACTGAGGGAGTGCCGCACTGTCAGAGGGTCAGTACTGAGGGAGTGCCGCACTTTCAGGGGGTCAGTACTGAGGGAGTGCCGCACTGTCAGGTGGTCAGTACTGAGGGAGTGCCGCACTCTCAGAGGGTTAGTACTGAGGGAGCGCCGCACTGTCAGAGGGTCAGTACTGAGCGAGTGCCGCACTGTCAGAGGGTCAGTACTGAGGGAGTGCCGCACTGTCAGAGGGTCAGTACTGAGGGAGTGCTGCACTGCCAGAGGGGCAGTACTGAGGGAGCACCGCACTGTCAGAGGGTCAGTACTGAGGGAGTGCTGCAGTCAGAGGGTCAGTACTGAAGGAATGCCGCACTGTCAGAGGGTCAGTACTGAGGGAGTGCTGGACTGACAGAGGGTCAGTACTGTGGGAGTGCGACACTGTCAGAGGGTCAGTACTGAGGGAATGCCGCACTGTCAGAGGGTCAGTACTGTGGGAGTGCGACACTGTCAGGGGGTCAGTACTGAGGGAGTGCCACACTGTCAGAGGGTCAGTACTGAGGGAGTGCCGCTCTGTCAGAGGGTCAGTACTGATGGAGTGCCGCATTGTCAGAGAGTCAGTACTGAAGGAGTGCCGCACTGTCAGAGGGTCAGTACTGATGGAGTGCTGCACATTCAGAGGGTCAGTACTGATGGAGTGCTGCACTGTCAGAGAGTCAGTACTGAGGGAGTGCTGCACATTCAGAGGGTCAGTACTGATGGAGTGCTGCACTGTCAGAGGGTCAGTACTGAGGGAGTGCTGCACTGTCAGAGGGTCAGTACTGAGGGAGTGCCGCACTGTCAGAGGGTCAGTACTGAGGGAGTGCCGCACTGTCAGAGACTCAGTACTGAGTGAGTGACGCACTGTCAGAGGGTCAGTGCTGAGGGAGTGCCGCACTGTCAGAGGGTCAGTACTGAAGGCGTGCCGCACTTTCAGAGGGTCAGTACTGAGTGAGTGCCGCACTGTCAGAGGGTCAGTACTGAGCGAGTGCCGCACTGTCAGGGGGTCAGTACTGAGGGAGTGCTGCACTGTCAGAGGGTCAGTACTGAGGGAGTGCCGCACTGTCAGAGGGTCAGTACTGAGGGAGTGCCGCACTGTCAGAGGGTCAGTACTGAAGGAGTGCCGCACTTTCAGAGGGTCAGTACTGAGGGAGTGCCGCACTTTCGGAGGGTCAGGACTGAGTGAGTGCCGCACTGTCAGAGGGTCAGTACTGAGCGAGTGCCGCACTGTCAGGGGGTCAGTACTGAGGGAGTGCCGCACTGTCAAGGGGTCAGTACTGAGGGAGTGCCGCACTGCCAGAGGGACAGTACTGAGGGAGTGCCGCACTGTCAGGGGGTCTGTACTGAGGGAGTGCCGCACAGTCAGGGGGTCAGTACTGAGGGAGTGCCGAACTGTCAGAGGGTCAGTACTGAGGGAGTGCAGCACTGTCAGAGGGTCAGTACTGAAGGAGTGCCGCACTGTCAGAGGGTCAGTACTGAGGGAGTGCAGCACTGTCAGAGGGTCAGTACTGAAGGAGTGCCGCACTGTCAGAGGGTCAGTACTGAAGGAGTGCCGCACTGTCAGTGGGTCAGTACTGAGGGAGTGCCGCACTGTCAGAGGGTCAGTACTGAGGGAGTGCCGCACTGTCAGAGGGTGAGTACTGAGGGAGTGCTGCACTGTCAGAGTGTAAGTACTGAGGGAGTGCCGCACTGTCAGAGGGTCAGTACTGAGGGAGTGCCGCACTGTCGGAGGGTCAGTACAGAGTGAGTGCCGCACTGTCAGAGGGTCAGTATTGAGGGAGTGCCGCACTGTCAGAGGGTCACTACTGAGGGAGTGCTGCACTATCAGAGGCTCAGTACAGAGTGAGTGCCGCACTGTCAGAGGGTCAGTACTGAGGGAGTGCTGCACTATCAGTGAGTCAGCACTGAGGGAGTGCCGCACTGTCAGAGGGTCAGTACTGAGGGAGTGCCGCACTGTCAGAGGGTCAGTGCTGAGGGAGTGCCGCACTGTCAGAGGGTCAGTACTGAGGGAGCGCCGCACTGTCAGAGGGTCAGTGCTGAGGGAGCGCCGCACTGTCAGAGTGTCAGTGCTGAGGGAGCGCCGCACTGTCAGAGGGTCAGTACTGAGGGAGTGCTGCACTGTCGGAGGGTCAGTACTGAGGGAATGGTGCCCTGTCAGAGGGTCAGTACTGAGGGAGTGCCGCACTGTCAGAGGGTCAGTACTGAGGGAGCGCCGCACTGTCAGAGGGTCAGTACTGAGGGAGTTCCGCACTGTCAGAGGGTCAGTACTGAGGGAGTGCCGCACTGTCGGAGGGTCAGTACTGAGGGAGTGCCGCACTGTCAGAGGGTCAGTACTGAGGGAGTGCTGCACTCTCAGAGAGTCAGGACTGAGGGAGCGCCGCACTGTCAGAGGGTCAGTACTGAGGGAGTTCCGCACTGTCAAAGGGTCAGTACTGAGGGAGTGCCGCACTGTCAGAGGGTCAGTACTGAGGGAGTGCTGCACTGTCAGAGGGTCAGTACTGAGGGAGTGCCGCACTGTCAGAGGGTCAGTACTGAGGGAGTACCGCACTGTCAGAGGGTCAGTA
>NW_027309516.1:0-30000 GCF_047496885.1 Scyliorhinus torazame | reverse complement strand
AGACAGAGACCAGGGAGAGACAGAGACCAGAGACAGGGAGAGACAGAGAAGGGAGAGACAGAGACAGGGAGAGACAGAGACAGAGAGACAGGGAGAGACAGAGACACGGGAGAGACAGCAGAGAGAGAGAGGGACAGAGAGAGAGAGAGGGACAGAGAGAGGAGAGAGGGACAGAGAGAGAGAGAGGGACAGAGAGAGACAGGGACAGAGAGAGAGACAGGAGACAGAGAGAGAGACAGGGACAGAGAGAGAGACAGAGACAGAGGAGAGAGGGGGACAGAGAGAGAGGGGGACAGAGAGAGAGAGGGGACAGAGAGAGAGGGGGACAGAGAGAGAGAGGGGACAGAGAGAGAGAGAGGGACAGAGAGAGAGGGGGACAGAGAGAGAGGGGGACAGAGAGAGAGAGGGGACAGAGAGAGAGGGGGACAGAGAGAGAGGGGGACAGAGAGAGAGAGAGGGGGACAGAGAGAGAGAGGGGGACAGAGAGAGAGAGGGGGACAGAGAGAGAGAGGAGGGACAGAGAGAGAGAGGGGACAGAGAGAGAGAGGGACAGAGAGAGAGAGGGACAGAGAGAGAGAGGGACAGAGAGAGAGGGGGGACAGAGAGAGAGGGGGACAGAGAGAGAGAGGGGGACAGAGAGAGAGAGGGGGACAGAGAGAGAGAGGGGGGACAGAGAGAGAGAGGGGGACAGAGAGAGAGAGGGGGACAGAGAGAGAGAGGGGACAGAGAGAGAGAGGGGGGACAGAGAGAGAGAGGGGGACAGAGAGAGAGAGGGGGACAGAGAGAGAGAGGGGGACAGAGAGAGAGAGGGGGACAGAGAGAGAGAGGGGACAGAGAGAGAGAGGGGGACAGAGAGAGAGAGGGGGGACAGAGAGAGAGAGGGGGACAGAGAGAGAGAGGGGGACAGAGAGAGAGAGGGGGACAGAGAGAGAGAGGGGGACAGAGAGAGAGAGGGGGACAGAGAGAGAGAGGGGGACAGAGAGAGAGAGGGGGACAGAGAGAGAGAGGGGGACAGAGAGAGAGAGGGGGACAGAGAGAGAGAGGGGGGACAGAGAGAGGGGGGGACAGAGAGAGGGGGGGACAGAGAGAGGGGGGGACAGAGAGAGGGGGGGACAGAGAGAGGGGGGGACAGAGAGAGGGGGGGGACAGAGAGAGGGGGGGACAGAGAGAGGGGGGGACAGAGAGAGGGGGGGACAGAGAGAGGGGGGACAGAGAGAGAGGGGGACAGAGAGAGACACAGAGAGAGAGACACAGAGAGAGAGAGAGACACACAGAGAGAGAGAGACACACAGAGAGAGAGAGAGAGACAGAGAGAGAGAGAGAGACACACAGAGAGACACAGAGAGAGAGAGAGACACACAGAGAGACACAGAGAGAGAGAGAGACACAGAGAGAGAGAGACACACACAGAGAGACACAGAGAGAGAGAGACACACAGAGAGACACAGAGAGAGAGAGACACACAGAGAGACACAGAGAGAGAGAGACACACAGAGAGAGAGACACACAGAGAGAGAGACACACAGAGAGAGAGACACACAGAGAGAGAGACACACAGAGAGAGAGACACACAGAGAGAGAGACACACAGAGAGACAGAGAGAGAGACAGAGACAGAGAGAGAGACAGAGACAGAGACAGAGAGAGAGTGAGAGACAGAGAGAGAGCGAGAGACAGAGAGAGAGCGAGAGACAGAGAGAGAGCGAGAGACAGAGAGAGAGCGAGAGACAGAGAGAGAGCGAGAGACAGAGAGAGAGCGAGAGACAGAGAGAGAGCGAGAGACAGAGAGAGAGCGAGAGACAGAGAGAGAGCGAGAGGGCAGAGAGCGAGAGGGGCAGAGAGCGAGAGGGGCAGAGAGCGAGAGGGGCAGAGAGCGAGGGGGGCAGAGAGCGAGGGGGGCAGAGAGCGAGGGGGGCAGAGAGCGAGGGGGGCAGAGAGCGAGGGGGCAGAGAGCGAGGGGGGCAGAGAGCGAGGGGGGCAGAGAGCGAGGGGGGCAGAGAGCGAGGGGGGCAGAGAGCGAGGGGGGCAGAGAGCGAGGGGGGCAGAGAGCGAGGGGGGCAGAGAGCGAGGGGGGCAGAGAGCGAGGGGGGCAGAGAGCGAGGGGGGCAGAGAGCGAGGGGGGCAGAGAGCGAGGGGGGCAGAGAGCGAGGGGGGCAGAGAGCGAGGGGGGCAGAGAGCGAGGGGGGCAGAGAGCGAAGGGGGGCAGAGAGCGAGGGGGGCAGAGAGCGAGGGGGGCAGAGAGCGAGGGGGGCAGAGAGCGAGGGGGGCAGAGAGCGAGGGGGGCAGAGAGCGAGGGGGGCAGAGAGCGAGGGGGGCAGAGAGCGAGGGGGGCAGAGAGCGAGGGGGGCAGAGAGCGAGGGGGGCAGAGAGCGAGGGGGGCAGAGAGCGAGGGGGGCAGAGAGCGAGGGGGGCAGAGAGCGAGGGGGGCAGAGAGCGAGGGGGGCAGAGAGCGAGGGGGGCAGAGAGCGAGGGGGGCAGAGAGCGAGGGGGGCAGAGAGCGAGGGGGCAGAGAGCGAGGGGGGCAGAGAGCGAGGGGGGCAGAGAGCGAGGGGGGCAGAGAGCGAGGGGGGGCAGAGAGCGAGGGGGGCAGAGAGCGAGGGGGGCAGAGAGCGAGGGGGGCAGAGAGCGAGGGGGGCAGAGAGCGAGGGGGGCAGAGAGCGAGGGGGGGCAGAGAGCGAGGGGGGCAGAGAGCGAGGGGGGCAGAGAGCGAGGGGGGCAGAGAGCGAGGGGGGCAGAGAGCGAGGGGGGCAGAGAGCGAGGGGGGCAGAGAGCGAGGGGGCAGAGAGCGAGGGGGGCAGAGAGCGAGGGGGGCAGAGAGCGAGGGGGGCAGAGAGCGAGGGGGGCAGAGAGCGAGGGGGGCAGAGAGCGAGGGGGGCAGAGAGCGAGGGGGGGCAGAGAGCGAGGGGGCAGAGAGCGAGGGGGGCAGAGAGCGAGGGGGGCAGAGAGCGAGGGGGGGCAGAGAGCGAGGGGGGCAGAGAGCGAGGGGGGCAGAGAGCGAGGGGGGGCAGAGAGCGAGGGGGGCAGAGAGCGAGGGGGGCAGAGAGCGAGGGGGGCAGAGAGCGAGGGGGGCAGAGAGCGAGGGGGGCAGAGAGCGAGGGGGGCAGAGAGCGAGGGGGCAGAGAGCGAGGGGGGCAGAGAGCGAGGGGGGCAGAGAGCGAGGGGGGCAGAGAGCGAGGGGGGCAGAGAGCGAGGGGGGCAGAGAGCGAGGGGGCAGAGAGCGAGGGGGGCAGAGAGCGAGGGGGGCAGAGAGCGAGGGGGCAGAGAGCGAGGGGGGCAGAGAGCGAGGGGGGCAGAGAGCGAGGGGGGCAGAGAGCGAGGGGGGCAGAGAGCGAGGGGGGCAGAGAGCGAGGGGGGCAGAGAGCGAGGGGGGGCAGAGAGCGAGGGGGGCAGAGAGCGAGGGGGGCAGAGAGCGAGGGGGGCAGAGAGCGAGGGGGGCAGAGAGCGAGGGGGGCAGAGAGCGAGGGGGGCAGAGAGCGAGGGGGGGCAGAGAGCGAGGGGGGCAGAGAGCGAGGGGGGCAGAGAGCGAGGGGGGCAGAGAGCGAGGGGGGGGCAGAGAGCGAGGGGGGCAGAGAGCGAGGGGGGCAGAGAGCGAGGGGGGCAGAGAGCGAGGGGGCAGAGAGCGAGGGGGGCAGAGAGCGAGGGGGGCAGAGAGCGAGGGGGGCAGAGAGCGAGGGGGGCAGAGAGCGAGGGGGGCAGAGAGCGAGGGGGGCAGAGAGCGAGGGGGGCAGAGAGCGAGGGGGGCAGAGAGCGAGGGGGCAGAGAGCGAGGGGGGCAGAGAGCGAGGGGGGCAGAGAGCGAGGGGGGCAGAGAGCGAGGGGGGCAGAGAGCGAGGGGGGCAGAGAGCGAGGGGGGCAGAGAGCGAGGGGGGCAGAGAGCGAGGGGGGCAGAGAGCGAGGGGGGCAGAGAGCGAGGGGGGCAGAGAGCGAGGGGGGCAGAGAGCGAGAGGGGCAGAGAGCGAGAGGGGCAGAGAGCGAGAGGGGCAGAGAGCGAGAGGGACAGAGAGCGAGGGGGACAGAGAGCGAGAGGGACAGAGAGCGAGGGGGACAGAGAGCGAGGGGGACAGAGAGCGAGGGGGACAGAGAGCGAGGGGGACAGAGAGCGAGGGGGACAGAGAGCGAGGGGGACAGAGAGCGAGGGGGACAGAGAGCGAGGGGGACAGAGAGCGAGGGGGACAGAGAGCGAGGGGGACAGAGAGCGAGGGGGACAGAGAGCGAGGGGGACAGAGAGCGAGGGGGACAGAGAGCGAGGGGGACAGAGAGCGAGGGGGACAGAGAGCGAGGGGGACAGAGAGCGAGGGGGACAGAGAGCGAGGGGGACAGAGAGCGAGGGGGACAGAGAGCGAGGGGACAGAGAGCGAGGGGGACACGCACACCCCCCCCGCTTCTCTCCAATACCCCCACGCACACCCCCCCCGCTTCTCTCCAATACCCCCACGCACACACCCCCCGCACCACCCCCGCTTCTCTCCAATACCCCCACGCACACCCCCCCCGCACCACCCCGCTTGTCTCCAATACCCCCACGCACACCCCCCCCCGCACCACCCCCGCTTCTCTCCAATACCCCCACGCACACCCCCCCCGCACCACCCCGCTTGTCTCCAATACCCCCACGCACACCCCCCCGCACCACCCCCGCTTCTCTCCAATATCCCCACGCACACCCCCCGCACCCCCCCCGCTTCTCTCCAATACCCCCACGCACACCCCCCCCGCTTCTCTCCAATACCCCCCCGCACACACCCCCGCTCCACCCCCCGCTTCTCTCCAATACCCCCACGCACACCCCCCCCGCACCACCCCCGCTTCTCTCCAATACCCCCACGCACACCCCCCCCGCACCACCCCGCTTCTCTCCAATACCCCCACGCACACCCCCCCCGCACCACCCCCGCTTCTCTCCAATACCCCCACGCACACCCCCCCCGCACCACCCCCGCTTCTCTCCAATACCCCCACGCACACCCCCCCCGCTTCTCTCCAATACCCCCCCCCCGCACCCCCCCCCCCGCTCCACCCCCGCTTCTCTCCAATACCCCCACGCACACCCCCCCCGCACCACCCCCGCTTCTCTCCAATACCCCCCACGCACACCCCCCCCGCACCACCCCCGCTTCTCTCCAATACCCCCACGCACACACCCCCGCTCCACCCCCGCTTCTCTCCAATACCCCCACGCACACCCCCCCCGCTTCTCTCCAATACCCCCCGCACACACCCCCCGCTCCACCCCCGCTTCTCTCCAATACCCCCACGCACACCCCCCCCGCACCACCCCCGCTTCTCTCCAATACCCCCACGCACACCCCCCCCCGCACCACCCCCGCTTCTCTCCAATACCCCCACGCACACCCCCCCCGCACCACCCCCGCTTCTCTCCAATACCCCCACGCACACCCCCCCGCTCCACCACCGCTTCTCTCCAATACCCCCACGCACACCCCCCCCGCTTCTCTCCAATACCCCCACGCACACACCCCCGCTCCACCCCGCTTCTCTCCAATACCCCCACGCACACCCCCCCCGCTTCTCTCCAATACCCCCACGCACACACCCCCGCTCCACCCCCGCTTCTCTCCAATATCCCCACGCACACCCCCCGCACCCCCCCCGCTTCTCTCCAATACCCCCCCCGCACACCCCCCCCACTTCTCTCCAATACCCCCCCCCGCACCACCCCCGCTTCTCTCCAATACCCCCCCCGCACACCCCCCCCGCTTCTCTCCAATACCCCCCCCCGCACCACCCCCGCTTCTCTCCAATACCCCCCCCCGCACACCCCCCGCTTCTCTCCAATACCCCCACGCACACCCCGCCCCGCACCACCCCCGCTTCTCTCCAATACCCCCCCCGCACACCCCCCCCCGCACCACCCCCGCTTCTCTCCAATACCCCACGCACACACCCCCGCTCCACCCCCGCTTCTCTCCAATACCCCCACGCACCCCCCGCACCACCCCCGCTTCTCTCCAATACCCCCCCCGCACACCCCCCCCCGCACCACCCCCGCTTCTCTCCAATACCCCCACGCACACACCCCCGCTTCTCTCCAATACCCCCACGCACACCCCCCCCCGCACCACCCCCGCTACTCTCCAATACCCCCACGCACACACCCCCGCTTCTCTCCAATACCCCCACGCACACCCCCCCGCACCCCCGCTTCTCTCCAATACCCCCACGCACACCCCCCCGCTCCACCACCGCTTCTCTCCAATACCCCCACACACCCCCCCCCGCTTCTCTCCAATACCCCCCCCCCGCACCACCCCCGCTTCTCTCCAATACCCCCACGCACACCCCCCCGCACCACCCCCCGCTTCTCTCCAATACCCCCACGCACACCCCCCGCACCACCGCTTCTCTCCAATACCCCCACGCACACCCCCCCCGCACCACCGCTTCTCTCCAATACCCCCACGCACACCCCCCCGCACCACCGCTTCTCTCCACTACCGCCACGCACCCCCCCCCGCACCACCCCCGCTTCTCTCCAATACCCCCACGCACACCCCCCCCCGCTTCTCTCCAATACCCCCACGCACCACCCCCGCTTCTCTCCAATACCCCCACGCACCCCCCCCCGCTTCTCTCCAATACCCCCACGCACCCCCCCCCGCACCACCCCCGCTTCTCTCCAATACCCCCACGCACCCCCCCCCCCGCACCACCCCCGCTTCTCTCCAATACCCCCACGCACACCCCCCCCCCGCACCACCCCCGCTTCTCTCCAATACCCCCACGCACATCCCCCCGGACCACCCCCGCTTCTCTCCAATACCCCCACCCGCACCCCCCCCGCTCCACCCCCGCTTCTCTCCAATACCCCCACGCACACACCCCCCCGCACCCCCCCCGCTTCTCTCCAATACCCCCACGCACACCCCCCCCGCACCACCCCCGCTTCTCTCCAACCCCACGCACACCCCCCCCCGCTTCTCTCCAATACCCCCCCGCACACCCACCCCGCACCACCCCCGCTTCTCTCCAATACCCCCACGCACACCCCCCCCCGCACCCCCCCCGCTTCTCTCCAATACCCCCCCGCACCACCCCCGCTTCTCTCCAATACCCCCACGCACACCCCCCCGCTTCTCTCCAATACCCCCGCGCACACCCCCCCGCACCACCCCCGCTTCTCTCCAATACCCCACGCACACCCCCCCGCACCACCCCCGCTTCTCTCCAATACCCCCACGCACCCCCCCGCTCACACCCCCGCTTCTCTCCAATACCCCCCCGCACCACCCCCGCTTCTCTCCAATACCCCCACGCACACCCCCCCCGCACCACCCCCGCTTCTCTCCAATACCCCCACGCACACCCCCCCCCGCACCACCCCGCTTCTCTCCAATACCCCCACGCACACCCCCCCGCCGCACCACCCCCGCTTCTCTCCAATACCCCCACGTACACCCCCCCGCACCACCCCCGCTTCTCTCCAATACCCCCCCCGCACCCCCCCCGCTTCTCCCCAATACCCCCACGCACCCCCCCCCCGCTCCACCCCCGCTTCTCTCCAATACCCCCACGCACCCCCCCCCGCTCCACCCCCGCTTCTCTCCAATACCCCCACGCACACCCCCCCCCGCTCCACCCCCGCTTCTCTCCAATACCCCCACGCACCCCCCCCGCTTCTCTCTAATACCCCCACGCACACACCCCCGCACCACCCCCGCTTCTCCCCAATACCCCCACGCACCCCCCCCGCTCCACCCCCGCTTCTCTCCAATACCCCCACGCACACCCCCCCCGCTCCACCCCCGCTCCTCTCCAATACCCCCACGCACACCCCCCCCACACCACCCCCGCTTCTCTCCAATACCCCCACGCACACCCCCCCACACCACCCCCGCTTCTCCCCAATACCCCCACGCACCCCCCCCGCACCACCCCCGCTTCTCTCCAATACCCCCACGCACCCCCCCCGCTTCTCTCCAATACCCCCACGCACACCCCCCCCGCTCCACCCCCGCTTCTCTCCAATACCCCCACGCACCCCCCCGCTCCACCCCCGCTTCTCTCCAATACCCCCACGCACACCCCCCCCCGCTCCACCCCCGCTTCTCTCCAATACCCCCACGCACACCCCCCCCACACCACCCCCGCTTCTCTCCAATACCCCCACGCACACCCCCCCCCCGCACCACCCCCGCTTCTCTCCAATACCCCCACGCACACCCCCCCCGCACCACCCCCCGCTTCTCTCCAATACCCCCACGCACCCCCCCCCGCACCACCCCCGCTTCTCTCCAATACCCCCACGCACACCCCCCCGCACCCCCCCCGCTTCTCTCCAATACCCCCCCGCACCCCCCCCGCTTCTCTCCAATACCCCCACGCACACCCCCCCCGCACCACCCCCGCTTCTCTCCAATACCCCCGCGCACACCCCCCCCGCACCACCCCCGCTTCTCTCCAATACCCCCACGCACCCCCCCCCCGCTCCACCCCCGCTTCTCTCCAATACCCCCACACACACCCCCCCCGCTCCACCCCCGCTTCTCTCCAATACCCCCACGCACCCCCCCCCGCTCCACCCCGCTTCTCTCCAATACCCCCCACGCACCCCCCCCCGCACCACCCCCGCTTCTCTCCAATACCCCCACGCACACCCCCCGCACCACCCCCGCTTCTCTCCAATACCCCCGCGCACCCCCCGCCCGCACCACCCCCGCTTCTCTCCAATACCCCCACACACACCCCCCCCGCTCCACCCCCGCTTCTCTCCAATACCCCCACGCACCCCCCCCCGCTCCACCCCCGCTTCTCTCCAATACCCCCACGCACACCCCCCCACACCACCCCGCTTCTCTCCAATACCCCCACACACACCCCCCCGCACCACCGCTTCTCTCCAATACCCCCACGCACACCCCTCCCCGCACCACCCCCGCTTCTCTCCAATACCCCACGCACACCCCCCCCCGCACCACCCCCGCTTCTCTCCAATACCCCCCCGCACACCCCCCGCTCCACCCCCGCTTCTCTCCAATACCCCCACGCACGCCCCCCCCGCACCACCCCCGCTTCTCTCCAATACCCCCACGCACCCCCCCCCCCGCACCCCCCCCCCGCACCCCCCCCCCGCTTCTCTCCAATACCCCCACGCACACCCCCGCTTCTCTCCAATACCCCCACGCAAACCCCCCCCCGCACCACCCCCGCTTCTCTCCAATACCCCCCGCACCCCCCCGCTTCTCTCCAATACCCCCACGCACACACCCCCGCTCCACCCCCGCTTCTCTCCAATACCCCCACGCACCACCCCCGCTTCTCTCCAATACCCCCCCGCACACCCCCCCCCGCACCACCCCCCGCTTCTCTCCAATACCCCCCGCACACCCCCCCCGCACCACCCCCGCTTCTCTCCAATATCCCCACGCACCACCCCCGCTTCTCTCCAATACCCCCCGCACACCCCCCCCCGCACCACCCCCGCTTCTCTCCAATACCCCCCGCACACCCCCCCCGCACCACCCCCGCTTCTCTCCAATATCCCCACGCACACCCCCCCCGCACCACCCCCGCTTCTCTCCAATACCCCCACGCACACCCCCCCCGCACCACCCCCGCTTCTCTCCAACACCACCACGCACATGCCCCTCCTCCCCGATACCGCCACGCACTTCCCCCCATCCCCCCCACCCAAACACCCCCCAACCAACCCCGACTCTCCCATGCCGAAACCACTTCGCTCGAAAGGGGAGGGGTAACCGCAAGCCGGCCAGATTTCCTCCCGTCTCCTCCGGCGGGGCAGAATAAAATGAAACGATTCGAGGATCCCTGCGGGGGTATATCGAACGGGATTTATCCCCGGCATCTAACGGATTTGTTTTTGAATGCGCCGGTGAGCTTTTTTTTGTTGTATATATACACATATATGTGTGCGTTGCTGCGTCTACTGCTGAGACCACCCCCCTCAATCCACCCCCCCCCCCCCCCACCCCCAATCAAAACACACACACACAAACCCTCCTGGCCAACAAAATAAATAAAGACATAACCAAATCTAATCTCCACATCAGGATGGGGTGGTCCCCGGATACATTTTTGCAACCACCCCCCCCCGCCCCCCCGATTGCAAAATCGACCTGCCCCCTCCTCCTCCCCCCCCCCCCCCCCCACCCAACAAATATCAAGAGGCATCAATCCTTCCCATTCCGGCAAATTGCGAAAGAGACCACCCACCCCCCCACCCCTCCCCGACAAATAGCAAACGGAATGAATCCTCCTCCTTGCAACAAATAGGGGCATCGTATCTCTCCCCCCCCCGCCCACCCCACCCCACCACCAACCCCGAAACAAGGGGACGCAAACCCCCGCGAAACATGTAGGAAAAGGGGACGCAACCCCCCCCCTCCTCCTGGAACAAATAGCAAAAGGGGGGGGGGGGTCGCAAACCCTCTCTCCCCAAAACGGGGAGCAGAAGGGTACGCAAAGCCCCCCCCCTAAACAAATAGCGAAAGGGGGACCCAAACCCCCCCCCCCCTTGAACAAATAGCAAAAGGGGACGCAACCCCCTTCCTTGAACGAATGGCAAAAGAGGTTGCAAACCCGCTCCCCCTTGAACAAATAGCAAAAAGGGGGGGGGGGTTGGAACCCCCTAAACAAAAGGGGCTGCAAACCCCCTCCCCTTGAACAAATAACAAAAAAGGGGGAACCCCCCTCAACAAAAGGGGTTGCAAACCCCCTCCCCTTGAACAAATAACAAAAAAGGGGGAACCCCCCTCAACAAAAGGGGTTCCAAACCCCCTCCCCTTGAACAAATAACAAAAAAGGGGTACCCCCTAAAAAAAAAAGAGGTTGCAAACCCCCTCCCCTTGAACAAGTAACAAAAAAGGGGGTACCCCCCTAAGAAAAAGAGGTTGCAAACCCCCTCCCCTTGAACAAATAGCAAAATAGGAGGGGCGCCCTCCCACAATCAAAACAAAAGGGGTTGCAAACCCCCTCCCCTTGAACAAATAGCACAAGGGACGGACGACCCCCACCCCCTGCACTGCGGCTGCTCCAACAGTTACAATGAGCGACCTTTGCAATGGGTAAAAATGTCTCGCCGGGGTGGGGGAAGGCATGCACACGGATCAATGCAGCGGGGGGGCTTTTGTGCACGCCTGCTTTTTTGCATCCCCCCCGCTCGGGGGAACGGGAGTTTTCTTTCGCGGGGGGAGGTGTCCCTTCGCTTACCTTCGGGCGCCGTGGGCTCCAGCAGCCCCGGGACTCCAGGCAGCAGCGGGAGCAGCAGGCAAAGGAGGCGCAGCAGCAGCAGCGGAGGGGGGGTCCGGGCATCCATTTTTTTTCCAGCCGGCGAGGGGGGGGGGGCTGCAATCCGGCCGGGGGGCGAGGTCGGAGGCGGCTGGCTCCACGGGAAAGGGGGTCTGATCGGGGCAGGGGACAGCAGCGCTCCGCACGTCCGACCCGCCGAGCGCCCCAGCTCGGTCTGAGCCGCACGCCGGCCGCCGCGCGACGACACGCCCCTGGCCACGCCCCCTTTTCCCAGGACACGCCCCCTTTCCTCCAGACACGCCCCCTTTCTTCAGACACGCCCCCCCCCAGACCCGCCCCTTTTCTTCAGCCGCTCCCACCCCCGGTGACGTCGATCAGACACGCCCCTTTTCTTCAGACCCGCCCCCCAGGTGACGCCCCCTTTTCTTCAGACACGTCGCCGCACCCGCCCACGTTTCGCCACGCACGCCCCCCCGGTGACGTCGCTTCATCCAGACACGCCCCCAGACCTGCCCCCTTTTCTCCAGACACGCCCCCGATGACGTTCCCTCACCCCGGACACGCCCCCAGACCCGCCCACCGTTCTGCCGACCCCCCCCCCCCCACCCCCAACCGGTGACGCCCCTTTTCTCCAGACGCGGTCCCTTTACCCGGACACGCCCCCTTATTTTCAGACACGCCCCGCAATGACGTTCCCTTTGCCCTGGCACGCCCCCAGGTCACGCATCTTTTCTTCCAGCTGGGTCCCCAGACCCGCCCACTTTCCCAGGACACGCCCCCGATGACGCTCCCGCTACCCAGGCTCGCCCCCCCGGGGCGACGTCCTTTTCTCCAGCCACGCCCCAGGACCCGCCCCCATTCCCAGGACACGCCCCCGATGACGCTCCCTCTACCAGACACGCCCCCGGGGTGACGTCATTTTCACCAGCCACGTCCCGGGACCCGCCCACATTCCCAGGACACGCCCCCGATGACGCTCACTCCTACCAGACCCGCCCCCGGACACGCGGGGCCGCTTTCAAACCTCCAACGGACGCGCCTCGCGGGCAGACACGGCGCATGCGCTCCCGCTGCCTCCCGCCCCGCGCAGGCGCACAGCCCGACCCCCAGCCATGGCCAATGGCCAAGAAAAAGGGGATAGCAAGATCCCATGAGCCCAAACATAAAATTGGGGATGGGGGTAGGACGGGGGAACCAAATCCGCCCCCCGGTGTATCGGGCAAAGAGGACACGGTGCAACGGGGAGTGGGGGAGCCGGGAAGCTCAATTTACTCGCAGGAAGCTCCCCCCCGGTCAAAGGGCGGCGGTTCGGCCACGATAAACTGACCCTTAGTGTCCAAAGATCCATCGTGAGGGGGATTGGCCACGCTAAACTGACCCTTAGTGTCCAAAGATCCATCGTGAGGGGGATTGGCCACGCTAAAACTGACCCTTAGTGTCCAAAGATGCACAGCGAGGGGGATTGGCCACGCTAAACTGACCCTTAGTGTCCAAAGATGCACAGCGAGGGGGATTGGCCACGCTAAAACTGACCCTTAGTGTCCAAAGATCCATCGTGAGGGGGATTGGCCACGCTAAACTGACCCTTAGTGTCCAAAGATGCACAGCGAGGGGAATTGGCCACGCTAAAACTGACCCTTAGTGTCCAAAGATGCACAGCGAGGGGGATTGGCCACGCTAAAACTGACCCTTAGTGTCCAAAGATGCGTAGCGAGAGGGATTGGCCACGCTAAACTGACCCTTAGTGTCCAAAGATGCGTAGCGAGGGGGATTGGCCTCGCTAAACTGACCCTTAGTGTCCAAAGATGCGTAGCGAGTTAGATTGGCCACGCTAAACTGACCCTTAGTGCCCAAAGATGTGTAGCGAGTTAGATTGGCCACGCTAAAACTGACCCTTACTGTCCAAAGATGCACAGCGAGGTGGATTGGCCAACGCAAAACTGACACTTAGTGTCCAAAGATGCGTAGCGAGTTAGATTGGCCACGCTAAAACTGACCCTTAGTGTCCAAAGATGCAGAGCGAGGGGGATTGGCCACGCTAAACTGACACTTAGTGTCCAAAGATGCACAGCGAGGGGGATTGGCCACGCTAAAACTGACCCTTAGTGTCCAAAGATGTGTAGATGAGGTGGATTGGCCACGCTAAAACTGACCCTTAGCGTCCAAAGATGCGTAGCGAGTTAGATTGACCACGCTAACACTGACCCTTAGTGTCCAAAGATGCACAGCGAGGTGGATTGGCCAACGCAAAACTGACACTTAGTGTCCAATGATGCATCGTGGGGTGGATTGGCCACGCTAAAACTGACCCTCAGTGTCCAAAGATCCATAGCGAGGGGGATTGGCCACGCTAAAACTGACCCTTAGTGTCCAAAAATGAGTAGCGACGGGGATTGGCTACACTAAAACTGACCCTTAGTGTCCAAAGATGCACAGCGAGGGGGATTGGCCACGCTAAAACTGACCCTTAGTGTCCAAAGATGTGTAGCGAGGTGGATTGGCCACGCTAAAACTGACCCTTCATGTCCAAAAATGTGTAGCGAGGTGGATTGGCCACGCTAAAACTGACACATAGTGTCCAAAGATGCACAGCGAGGGGGATTGGCCGCGCTAAAACTGACCCTTAGTGTCCAAAGATGCACAGCGAGGGGGATTGGCCACGCTAAAACTGACCCTTAGTGTCCAAAGACGTGTAGCGAGGGGCATTGGCTACACTAAAACTGACCCTTAGTGTCCAAAGATGTGTAGCGACGGGGATTGGCTACACTAAAACTGACCCTTAATGTCCAAAGATGCACAGCGAGGGGGATTGGCCACACTAAAACTGACCGTTAGTGTCCAAAGATGCACAGCGAGGGGGATTGGCCATGCTAAAACTGACCCTTAGTGTCCAAAGATGCGTAGCGAGGGGGATAGGCCACGCTAAAACTGACCCTTAGTGTCCAAAGATGTGTAGCGAGGGGGATTGACCATGCTAAAACTGACCCTTAGTGTCCAAAGATGCACAGCGAGGGGGATTGGCCACGCTAAAACTGACCCATCATGTCCAAAGATGTGTAGCGAGGGGGATTGGCCACGCTAAAACTGACCCTTAGTGTCCAAAGATGCACAGCGAGGGGGATTGGCCACGCTAAAACTGACCCATCATGTCCAAAGATGTGTAGCGAGGTGGATTGGCTACACCAAAACTGACCCTTAGTGTCCAAAGATGCACAGCGAGAGGGATTGACCACGCTAAAACTGACCCTTAGTGTCCAAAGATGTGTAGTGGGGGGGATTGGCTACACTAAAACTGACCCTTAGTGTCCAAAGATGCACAGCGAGAGGGATTGGCCAAGCTAAAACTGACCGTTAGTGTCCAAAGATGCACAGCGAGAGGGATTGGCCGCGCTAACACTGACCCTTAGTGTCCAAAGATCCATCGCGAGGTGAATTGGCCGCACTAAAACTGACCCATTAGTGTCCAAAGATGTGTAGCGAGGTGGATTGGCCACGCTAAAACTGACTCATCATGTCCAAAGATGTGTAGTGAGGTGGTTTGGCCACGCTAAAACTGACCCTTAGTGTCCAAAGATGCGTAGCGAGGGGGATTGGCCACGCTAAAACTGACCCTTAGTGTCCAAAGATGCGTAGCGACGAGGATTGGCCACGCTAAAACTGACCCTTAGTGTCCAAAGATGCGTAGCGAGGGGGATTGGCCACGCTAAAACTGACCCTTAGTGTCCAAAGATGCGTAGCGAGGGGGATTGGCCACGCTAAAACTGACCCTTAGTGTCCAAAAATGTGTAGCGAGGTGGATTGGCCACGCTAAAACTGACCCTTAGTGTCCAAAGATGCATCGTGAGGTGGATTGGCCACGCTAAAACTGACACTTAGTGTCCAAAGATGCGTAGCGAGAGGGATTGGCCACGCTAAACTGACCCTTAGTGTCCAAAGATGCGTAGCGAGGGGATTTGGCCACGCTAAACTGACCCTTAGTGTCCAAAGATGCACAGCGAGGGGGATTGGCTACACTAACACTGACCCTTAGTGTCCCAAGATGTGTAGCGACGGGGATTGGCTACACTAAAACTGACCCTTAGTGTCCCAAGATGTGTAGCGACGGGGATTGGCTACACTAAAACTGACCCTTAATGTCCAAAGATGCACAGCGAGGGGGATTGGCCACGCTAAAACTGACCGTTAGTGTCCAAAGATGCACAGCGAGGGGGATTGGCCATGCTAAAACTGACCCTTAGTGTCCAAAGATGCGTAGCGAGGGGGATTGGCTACACTAAAACTGACCCTTAATGTCCAAAGATGCACAGCGAGGGGGATTGGCCACGCTAATACTGACCCTTAGTGTACAAAGATGCACAGCGAGGGGGATTGGTCACGCTAAACTGACCCTTAGTGTCCAAAGATGCGTAGCGAGGGGGAATGGCCATTCTAAAACTGACCGTTAGTGTCCAAAGATGCACAGCAAGGGGGATTGGCCACGCTAAAACTGACCCTTAGTGTCCAAAGATGCGTAGCGAGGGGGAATGGCCACGCTAAAACTGACCCTTAGTGTCCAAAGGTGCATAGGGAGGCGAGTTGGCCACGCTAATACTGACCCTTAGTGTCCAAAGGTGTGTAGATGAGGTGGATTGGCCACGCTAAAACTGACCCTTAGTGTCCCAAGATGTGTAGCGACGGGGATTGGCTACACTAAAACTGACCCTTAGTGTCCAAAGATGCGTAGCGAGAGGGATTGGCCACGCTAAACTGACCCTTAGTGTCCAAAGATGCGTAGCGAGGGGGATTGGCCACGCTAAACTGACCCTTAGTGTCCAAAGATGCACAGCGAGGGGGATTGGCTACACTAACACTGACCCTTAGTGTCCCAAGATGTGTAGCGACGGGGATTGGCTACACTAAAACTGACACTTAGTGTCCCAAGATGTGTAGCGACGGGGATTGGCTACACTAAAACTGACCCTTAATGTCCAAAGATGCACAGCGAGGGGGATTGGCCACGCTAAAACTGACCGTTAGTGTCCAAAGATGCACAGCGAGGGGGATTGGCCATGCTAAAACTGACCCTTAGTGTCCAAAGATGCGTAGCGAGGGGGATTGGCTACACTAAAACTGACCCTTAATGTCCAAAGATGCACAGCGAGGGGGATTGGCCACGCTAAAACTGACCCTTAGTGTACAAAGATGCGTAGCGAGGGGGATTGGCCACGCTAAACTGACCCTTAGTGTCCAAAGATGCGTAGCGAGGGGGAATGGCCATGCTAAAACTGACCGTTAGTGTCCAAAGATGCACAGCAAGGGGGATTGGCCACGCTAAAACTGACCCTTAGTGTCCAAAGATGCGTAGCGAGGGGGAATGGCCACGCTAAAACTGACCCTTAGTGTCCAAAGGTGCATAGGGAGGCGAGTTGGCCACGCTAATACTGACCCTTAGTGTCCAAAGGTGTGTAGATGAGGTGGATTGGCCACGCTAAAACTGACCCTTAGTGTCCCAAGATGTGTAGCGACGGGGATTGGCTACACTAAAACTGACCCTTAGTGTCCCAAGATGTGTAGCGACGGGGATTGGCTACACTAAAACTGACCCTTAATGTCCAAAGATGCACAGCGAGGTGAATTGGCCACACTAAAACTGACCCATAGTGTCCAAAGATGTGTAGCGAGGTGAATTGGCCACACTAAAACTGACCCATAGTGTCCAAAGATGCACAGCGAGGGGGATTGGCCGCGCTAAAACTGACCCTTAGTGTCCAAAGATGCACAGCGAGGGGGATTGGCCGCGCTAAAACTGACCCTTAGTGTCCAAAGATGTGTAGCGAGGGGCATTGGCTACACTAAATCTGACCCTTAGTGTCCAAAGATGAGTAGCGACGGGAATTGGCTACACTAAAACTGACCCTTAGTGTCCAAAGATGCACAGCGAGAGGGATTGGCTACACTAAAACTGACCCTTAGTGTCCAAAGATGCACAGCGAGGGGGATTGGCCACGCTAAACTGACCCTTAGTGTCCAAAGATGTGTAGCGAGGGGGATTGGCCACGCTAAAACTGACCCTTAGTGTCGAAAGATGCATCGCGAGGGGGATTGGCCACGCTAAAACTGGCCCTTAGTGTCCAAAGATGGGTCTACAGAGAATTTACAGTGCAGAAGGAGGCCATTCGGCCCATCGAGACTGCACCAGCTCTTGGAAAGAGCACCCTACCCAAGGTCAACACCTCCACCCGATCCCCATAACCCAGTAATCCAACCCAACACCAAGTGCAATTTTGGACACTAAGGGCAATTTATCATGGCCAATCCACCTAACGCACATCTTTGGACTGTGGGAGGAAACCGGAGCACCCGGAGGAAACCCACGCGCACACGGGGAGGACGTGCAGACTCCGCACAGACAGTGACCCAAGCCGGGAATCGAACCCGGGACCCTGGAGCTGTGAAGCAATTGTGCTATCCACAATGCTACTGTGCTGCCCCGGTCGTCTAATGTTTGAGCTCAATTAGAACACGCAGGCTGTCGAATTCTCCCTGGGGAGTCACTTTCACGCCCCAGCCACCTGGACATGACCAGCAGGGGTGACTAATGCCCACAATACTCCAGGTGTGTCCTCACCAAGGCCCTGTACAATCGCAGCAGCACATCCCTGCTCCTGTACTCGAAACCTCTCGCAATGAAGGCCAACACATCATTAGCCGTCTTTACCGCCTGCTCCACCTGCATGCTTACCTTCAGTGACTGGTGCACAAGGACACCCAGGTCCCGCTGCACTCTCCCCTCTCCTAATTTACAGACAGTCAGAGAACAGTCTTGTTTTGCTACCAAAGTGCGAAACCTCGCGTTTATCCAAATTAAACTGCATCTGCCGTGCCTTTGCCCACTTACTCAACCTGTCCAAATCGCGCTGAGGGATCTCTGTATCCTCCTCACAGCTCACCCTCCCGCCCAACTTAGTGTCATCTGCAATATGGAGATTTGACGTTTAGTTCCCTCGTCTAAATCATTAGACCATAAGACATAGGAGAGGAAGTAAGGCCATTCGGCCCATCGAGTCAACTCCACTAATAGATATTGTGAATAGCTGGGGTCCCAGCACCGATCCTTGCGGTATCCCACGAGTCTCTGCCTGCAAATTCCATGCTTACTCGGACATTCTGTCCTATTACAGTAGGGATCCCTGAGTGGCCACGATCCCGATATACAACAGGACGCTCCGACAGTGCGACGCCCCCTCAGCACTGACCTTCCCACAGTGCGGAGCTCACTCAGCACTGACCCTCCCACAGTGCGGAGCTCCCTCAGCACTGACCCTCCCACAGTGCGGCGCTTCCTCAGCACTGACCCTCCCACATTGCGGTGCTCCCTCAGCACTGACCCTCCCACATTGCGGTGTTCCCTCAGCACTGACCCTCCCACAGTGCGGCGCTCCCTCAGCACTGACCCTCCCACAGTGCGGCGCTCCCTCAGCACTGACCCTCCAACAGTGCGGAGCTCCCTCAGCACTGACCCTCCCACAGTGCAGCGCTCCCTCAGCACTGACCCTCCCCCAGTGCGGAGCTCACTCAGCACTGACCCTCCCACAGTGCGGAGCTCCCTCAGCACTGACCCTCCCACAGTGCGGAGCTCCCTCAGCACTGACCCTCCCACAGTGCGGAGCTCCCTCAGCACTGACCCTCCCACAGTGCGGCGCTCCCTTAGCACTGACCCTCCCACATTGCGGTGTTCCCTCAGCACTGACCCTCCCACAGTGCGGCGCTCCCTCAGCACTGACCCTCCCACATTGCGGTGCTCCCTCAGCACTGACCCTCCCACAGTGCGGCGCTCCCTCAGCACTGACCCTCCCACAGTGCGGCGCTCCCCCAGCACTGACCCTCCCACAGTGCGGAGCTCCCTCAGCACTGACCCTCCCACAGTGCGGCGCTCCCTCAGCACTGACCCTCCCACAGTGCGGCGCTCCCTCAGCACTGACCCTACCACAGTGCGGAGCTCACTCAGCACTGACCCTCCCACAGTGCGGCGCTCCCTCAGCACTGACCCTCCCACACTGCGGCGTTCCCTCAGCACTGACCCTCCCACATCGCGGTGCTCCCTCAGCACTAACCCTCCCACAGTGCTGCGCTCCCTCGGCACTGATCCTCCCAAAGTGCGGAGCTCCCTCAGCACTGACCCTCCCACAGTGCGGTGTTCCCTCAGCACTGACCCTCCCACAGTGCGGCGCTCCCTCAGCACTGACCCTCCCATAGTGCGGAGCTCCCTCAGCACTGACCCTCCCACAGTGCAGCGTTCCCTCAGCACTGACCCTCCCACAGTGCGGAGCTCACTCAGCACTGACCCTCCCACAGTGCGGAGCTCCCTCAGCACTGACCCTCCCACATTGCGGTGCTCCCTCAGCACTGACCCTCCCACAGTGCTGCGCTCCCTCGGCACTGATCCTCCCAAAGTGCGGAGCTCCCTCAGCACTGACCCTCCCACAGTCTGGAGCTCCCTCAGCACTGACCCTCCCACAGTGCGGAGTTCCCTCAGCACTGACCCTCCCACAGTGCGGAGCTCCCTCAGCACTGACCCTCCCACATTGCGGTGCTCCCTCAGCACTGACCATCCCACAGTGCTGCGCCCCCTCAGCACTGACCCTCCCACAGTGCAGAGCTCACTCAGCACTGACCCTCCCACAGTGCGGCGTTCCCTCAGCACTGACCCTCCCACATCGCGGTGCTCCCTCAGCACTGACCCTCCCACAGTGCGGCGCTCCCTCAGCACTGACCCTCCCACAGTGCGGAGCTCCCTCAGCACTGACCCTCCCACAGTGCAGCGTTCCCTCAGCACTGACCCTCCCACAGTGCGGAGCTCACTCAGCACTGACCCTCCCACAGTGCGGAGCTCCCTCAGCACTGACCCTCCCACAGTGGAGCGCTCCCTCAGCACTGACCTTCCCACAGTGCGGAGCTCACTCAGCACTGACCCTCCCACAGTGCGGCGCTCCCTCAGCACTGACCTTCCCACAGTGCTGCGCTCCCTCGGCACTGATCCTCCCAAAGTGCGGAGCTCCCTCAGCACTGACCCTCCCACAGTGCGGCACTTCCTCAGCACCGACCCTCCCACAGTGCAGCGCTCCATCAGCACTGACCCTCCCAAAGTGCAGAGCTCCCTCAGCACTGACCCTCCCACCGTGCGGAGCTCCCTCAGCACTGACCCTCCCACGGTGCGGCGCTCCCTCAGCAACGACCCTCCCACAGTGCGGAGCTCACTCAGCACTGACCCTCACACAGTGCGGAGCTCCCTCAGCACTGACACTCCCACAGTGCGGGACTCCCTCAGCACTGACCCTCCCACAGTGCGGCGCTCCCTCAGCAGTGACCCTCCCACAGTGCGGAGCTCCCTCAGCACTGACCCTCCCACAGTGCGGCGCTCCCTCAGCACTGACCCTCCCACAGTGCGGAGCTCCCTCAGCACTGACCCTCCCACAGCGCGGAGCTCCCTCAGCACTGACCCTCCCACAGTGCGGCGCTCCCTCAGCACTGACCCTCCCACAGTGCGGAGCGCACTCAGCACTGACCCTCCCACAGAGCGGCGCTCCCTCACCACTGACCCTCCCACAGTGCGGAGCTCCCTCAGCACTGACCCTCCCACAGTGCGCGCTCCCTCAGGACTGACCCTCCCACAGTGCGGTGCACCCTCAGCACTGACCCTCCCACAATACAGCGCTCCCTCAGCACTGACCCTCCCACAGTGCGGCACTACCTCAGCACTGACCCTCCCACAGTGCGGCACTCCCTCAGCACTGACCCTCCCACAGTGCGGCGCTCCCTCAGCACTGACCCTCCCGCAGTGCGGAGCTCCCTCAGCACTGACCCTCCCACACTGCGGCACTCCCTCAGCACTGACCCTCCCACAGTGCGGCACTCCCTCAGCACTGACCCTCCCACAGTGCGGTGCACCCTCAGCACTGACCCTCCCACAGTGCGGCGCTCCCTCAGCACTGACCCTCCCACAGTGCGGAGCTCCCTCAGCACTGACCCTCCCATAGTGCGGCACTCCCTCAGCACTGACCCTCCCACAATACAGCGCTCCCTCAGCACTGACCCTCCCACAGTGCGGCACTACCTCAGCACTGACCCTCCCACAGTGCGGCACTCCCTCAGCACTGACCCTCCCACAGTGCGGCACTCCCTCAGCACCGACTCTCCCACAGTGCGGAGCCGCCTCAGCACTGACCCTCCCAAAGTGCGGCGCACCCTTAGCGCTGAACCTAACACAGTGCGGTGCTCCCTCAGCACTGACCCTCCCACAGTGATGCGCTCCCTCAGAACTGACCCTCCCACAGTACGGAGCTCCCTCAGCTCTGACCTTCCCACAGTGCGGCGCTCCCTCAGCACTGACCCTCCCACAGTGCGGAGCTCCTCAGCACTTTCCCTCCTACAGTGTGGCCCTCCCTCAGCACTGACCCTCCCACAGTGCGGTGCTCCCTTAGCACTGACCCTCCCACAGTGCAGAGCTCCCTCAGCACTGACCCTCCCACAGTGCGGCGCTCCCTCAGCACTGACCCTCCCACAGTGCGGCACTCCCTCAGCACTGATCCTCCCACAGTGCGGCGCTCCCTCACTACTGACCCTCCCACAGTGCGGAGCTCCCTCAGCACTGACCCTCCCACAGTGCGGTGCTCGCTCAGCAGTCACCCTCCCATAGGGCGGCGCTCCCTCAGCACTGACCCTCCCACAGTGTGGCGCTCCCTCACCACTGATCCTCCCACAGTGCGGCGCTTCCTCAGCACTGACTCTCCACCAGTGCAGCGCTCCCTCAGCACTGACCCTCCCACAGGGCGGCGCTCCTTCAGCACTGACACTCCCACAGTGCAGCGCTCCCTCAGCACTGACCCTCCCACAGTGCGGCGCTCCCTCAGCACTGACCCTCCCACAGTGCGGAGCTCCCTCAGCACTGACCCTCCCGCAGTGCGGAGCTCCCTCAGCACTGACCCTCCCACAGTGCAGCACTCCCTCAGCACAGTCCCTCCCAGTGTGGTGCTCCCTCAGCACTGACCCTCCCACAGTGCAGCGCTCCCTCAGCACTGACCTTACCACAGTGCGGGGCTCCCTCAGCACTGACACTCCCACAGTGCGGCACTCACTCACCACTGAACCTCCCACAGTGCGGCGCTCCCTCAGCACTGACCCTCCCACCGTGCGGAGCTCCCTCAGCACCGACCCTCCCACAGTGCAGCGCTCCCTCCGCACTGACCCTCCCACAGTGCGGAGCTCACTCAGCACCGACCCTCCCACAGTGCGGCGCTCACTCAGCACCGACCCTCCCACAGTGCGGCATTCCCTCAGCACTGACCCTCCCACAGTGCAGCGCTCCCTCCGCACTGACCCTCCCACAGTGCGGAGCTCCCTCAGCACTGACCCTCCCACAGTGCGGAGCTCCCTCATCACCGACCCTCCCACAGTGTGGCGCTCACTCAGCACCGACCCTCCCACAGTGCGGCGCTCCCTCAGCATTGACACTCCCACAGTGTAGAGGGAGCTTTACTCTTGATGTAACCCCGTGCTGTACCTGCCCTGGGATTGTCTGATGGGGACAGTGTGGAAGGAGATTTACTCTGTATCTAACCCCGTGCTGTACCTGTGCTGGGAGTGTTTGATGAGGACAGTGTAGAGGGAGCTTTACTCTGTATCTAACCCCGTGCTGTACCTGTCCTGGGAGTGTTTGATGGGGACAGTGTAGAGGGAGCTTTACTCTGTATCTAACCGCGTGCTGTACATGTCCTGGGAGTTTTTGATGGAGACAGTGTAGAGGGAGCTTTACTCTGTATCTAACCCCGTGCTGTACCTGTCCTGGGAGTGTTTGATGGAGACAATAGGAGAGCCTTGCTATATTTGAAAGCAGTTGCCACAGATTGAGAGATTGGTGGAATCTATTTTGACCAACGTGTTGTGACTGAGAGAGTAACACCGCCCTCTGTTGCTAGCCAAAATTCACAGAAGAAAATGGCGAATTCGCAAAATCCGAATTGACCCAAACCCCTTCCCGTTCACTCCCACTGTACACCATCCCAATGGACCCAAACCCCTTCCCGTTAACTCCCACTGTGCACAATCCTAATGGACCCAAACCCTTCCCGTTCACTCCCACTCTGCACAATCCCAATGGACCCAAACCCCTTCCCGTTCACTCCCACTGTACACAATCCCAATGGACCCAAACCCCTTCCTGTTCACTCCCACTGTACACAATCCCAATGGACCCAAACCCCTTCCCGTTCACTCCCACTGTACACAATCCCAATGGACCCAAACCCCTTCCCGATCACTCCCACTGTACAAAATCCCAATGTACCCGAACCCCTTCCCGTTCACTCCCACTCTACACAATCCCAATGGACACTACCGCTTCCCGTTCACTCCCACTGTGCACAATCCCAATGGACCCAAACCCCTTCCCGTTCACTCCCACTGTGCACAATCCCAATGGACCCAAACCCCTTCCCGATCACTCCCACTGTACACAATCCCAATGTACCCGAACCCCTTCCCGTTCACTCCCACTCTACACAATCCCAATGGACACTACCGCTTCCCTTTCACTCCCACTGTACACAATCCCAATGGACCCAAACCCCTTCCCGTTCACTCCCA
Source organism: Scyliorhinus torazame (assembly GCF_047496885.1). Classification (NCBI taxonomy): domain Eukaryota; kingdom Metazoa; phylum Chordata; class Chondrichthyes; order Carcharhiniformes; family Scyliorhinidae; genus Scyliorhinus; species Scyliorhinus torazame. The sequence goes on along the minus strand of NW_027309516.1, from coordinate 6,155 downwards.
CTGTGCACAATCCCAATGGACCCAAACCCCTTCCCGTTCACTCCCACTGTGCACAATCCCAATGGACCCGAACCCCTTCCCGTTCACTCCCACTCTACACAATCCCAATGGACCCAAACCCCTTCCCGTTCACTCCCACTCTACACAATCCCAATGGACCAAAACCCCTTCCCGTTCACTCCCACTCTACACAATCCCAATGGAACCAAATCCCTTCCCGTTGACTCCCACTCTACACAATCCCAATGGAACCAAACTCCTTCCCGTTCACTCCCACTCTACACAATCCCAATGGACCCAAACCCCGTCCCGTTCACTCCCACTGTACACAATCCCAATGGACCCAAACCCCTTTCCCGTTCGCTCCCACTCTACACAATCCCAATGGACCAAATCCGGTTCCCGTTCACTCCCACTCTACACAATCCCAAAGGACCCAAACCCCTTCCCGTTCACTCCCACTCTACACAGTCCCAATGGACCTAAATCCCTTCCTGTTCACTCCCACTGTACACACTCCCAATGGACCCAAACCCCTTCCCGTTCACTCCCACTGTGCACAAACCCAATGGACCCAAACCCCTTCCCGTTCACTCCCACTGTACACAATCCCAATGGACCCAAACCCCTTCCCGTTCACTCCCACTCTAGACAATCCCAATGGACCCAAACCCCTTCCCGTTCACTCCCACTGTACATAATCCCAATGGACCCAAACCCCTTCCCGTTCACTCCCACTCTACACAATCCCAATGGACCCAAACCCCTTCCCGTTCACTCCCACTGTGCACAATCCCAATGGACCCAAACCCCTTCCCGTTCACTCCCACTCTACACAATCCCAATGGACCCAAACCCCTTCCCGTTCACTCCCACTCTACACAATCCCAATGGACCCAAACCCCTTCCCGTTCACTCCCACTCTACACAATCCCAATGGACCCAAACCCCTTCCCGTTCACTCCCACTGTGCACAATCCCAATGGACCCAAACCCCTTCCCGTTCACTCCCACTCTACACAATCCCAATGGACCCAAACCCCTTCCTGTTCACTCCCACTGTACACAATCCCAATGGAACCAAATCCCTTCCCGTTCACTCCCACTCTACACAATCCCAATGGAACCAAACTCCTTCCCGTTCACTCCCACTCTACACAATCCCAATGGACCCAAACCCCGTCCCGTTCACTCCCACTGTGCACAATCCCAATGGACACAAACCCCTTCCTATTCACTCCCACTGTACAATCCCAATGGACCCAAACCCCTTCCCATTCACTCCCACTCTACACAATCCCAATGGACCCAAACCCCTTCCCGTTAACTCCCACTGTGCACAATCCTAATGGACCCAAACCCTTCCCGTTCACTCCCACTCTGCACAATCCCAATGGACCCAAACCCCTTCCCGTTCACTCCCACTGTACACAATCCCAATGGACCCAAACCCCTTCCTGTTCACTCCCACTGTACACAATCCCAATGGACCCAAACCCCTTCCCGTTCACTCCCACTGTACACAATCCCAATGGACCCAAACCCCTTCCCGATCACTCCCACTGTACAAAATCCCAATGTACCCGAACCCCTTCCCGTTCACTCCCACTCTACACAATCCCAATGGACACTACCGCTTCCCGTTCACTCCCACTGTGCACAATCCCAATGGACCCAAACCCCTTCCCGTTCACTCCCACTGTGCACAATCCCAATGGACCCAAACCCCTTCCCGATCACTCCCACTGTACACAATCCCAATGTACCCGAACCCCTTCCCGTTCACTCCCACTCTACACAATCCCAATGGACACTACCGCTTCCCGTTCACTCCCACTGTACACAATCCCAATGGACCCAAACCCCTTCCCGTTCACTCCCACTGTGCACAATCCCAATGGACCCAAACCCCTTCCCGTTCACTCCCACTGTGCACAATCCCAATGGACCCAAACCCCTTCCCGTTCACTCCCACTGTGCACAATCCCAATGGACCCGAACCCCTTCCCGTTCACTCCCACTCTACACAATCCCAATGGACCCAAACCCCTTCCCGTTCACTCCCACTCTACACAATCCCAATGGACCAAAACCCCTTCCCGTTCACTCCCACTCTACACAATCCCAATGGAACCAAATCCCTTCCCGTTGACTCCCACTCTACACAATCCCAATGGAACCAAACTCCTTCCCGTTCACTCCCACTCTACACAATCCCAATGGACCCAAACCCCGTCCCGTTCACTCCCACTGTACACAATCCCAATGGACCCAAACCCCTTTCCCGTTCGCTCCCACTCTACACAATCCCAATGGACCAAATCCGGTTCCCGTTCACTCCCACTCTACACAATCCCAAAGGACCCAAACCCCTTCCCGTTCACTCCCACTCTACACAGTCCCAATGGACCTAAATCCCTTCCTGTTCACTCCCACTGTACACACTCCCAATGGACCCAAACCCCTTCCCGTTCACTCCCACTGTGCACAAACCCAATGGACCCAAACCCCTTCCCGTTCACTCCCACTGTACACAATCCCAATGGACCCAAACCCCTTCCCGTTCACTCCCACTCTAGACAATCCCAATGGACCCAAACCCCTTCCCGTTCACTCCCACTGTACATAATCCCAATGGACCCAAACCCCTTCCCGTTCACTCCCACTCTACACAATCCCAATGGACCCAAACCCCTTCCCGTTCACTCCCACTGTGCACAATCCCAATGGACCCAAACCCCTTCCCGTTCACTCCCACTCTACACAATCCCAATGGACCCAAACCCCTTCCCGTTCACTCCCACTCTACACAATCCCAATGGACCCAAACCCCTTCCCGTTCACTCCCACTCTACACAATCCCAATGGACCCAAACCCCTTCCCGTTCACTCCCACTGTGCACAATCCCAATGGACCCAAACCCCTTCCCGTTCACTCCCACTCTACACAATCCCAATGGACCCAAACCCCTTCCTGTTCACTCCCACTGTACACAATCCCAATGGAACCAAATCCCTTCCCGTTCACTCCCACTCTACACAATCCCAATGGAACCAAACTCCTTCCCGTTCACTCCCACTCTACACAATCCCAATGGACCCAAACCCCGTCCCGTTCACTCCCACTGTGCACAATCCCAATGGACACAAACCCCTTCCTATTCACTCCCACTGTACAATCCCAATGGACCCAAACCCCTTCCCATTCACTCCCACTCTACACAATCCCAATGGACCCAAACCCCGTCCCGTTCACTCCCACTGTACACAATCCCAATGGACCCTACCGCTTCCCGTTCACTCCCACTGTACACAATCCCAATGGACCCAAACCCCTTTCCCGTTCGCTCCCACTCTACACAATCCCAATGGACGAAATCCGGTTCCCGTTCACTCCCACTCTACACAATCCCAAAGGACCCAAACCCCTTCCCGTTCACTCCCACTCTACACAGTCCCAATGGACCTAAATCCCTTCCTGTTCACTCCCACTGTACAGAATCCCAATGGACCGAAACCCCTTCCCGTTCACTCCCACTCTACACAGACCCAATGGACCTAAATCCCTTCCTGTTCACTCCCACTGTGCACAAACCCAATGGACCCAAACCCCTTCCTGTTCACTCCAACTGTGCACAATCCCAATGGACCCAAACCCCTTCCCATTCACTCGCACTCTAGACAATCCCAATGGACCCAAACCCGTTCCCGTTCACTCCCACTGTACACACTCCCAATGGACCCAAACCCCCTCCCGTTCACTCCCACTGTGCACAATCCCAAAGAACTGAAACCCCTTCCAATTCACTCCCACTGTGGACAATCCCAATGGACCCAAACCCCTTCCCGTTCTTTCCCACTGTGCACAATCCCAATGGACCCAAACCCCTTCCCGTTCACTCCCACTCTACACACTCCCAATGGACCCAAACCCCTTCCCGTTCACTCCCACTGTACACAATCCCTAAGGACCCAACCCCCTTCCCGTTCACTCCCACTGTACACAATCCCTAAGGACCCAACCCCCTTCCCGTTCACTCCCACACTACACACTCCCAATGGACCCAAACCCCTTCCCGTTCACTCCCACTCTACACAATCCCAATGGACCCAAACCCCTTCCCGTTCACTCCCACTCTACACACTCCCAATGGACCCAAACCCCTTCCCGTTCACTCCCACTGTACACAATCCCTAAGGACCCAACCCCCTTCCCGTTCACTCCCACTCTACACAATCCCTAAGGACCCAAACCCCTTCCCCTTCACTCCCACTCTACATACTCCAAATGGACCCAAAAACCTTCCCGTTCAGACCCACAGTGCACAATCCCAATGGACCCAAACCCCTTCCCGTTCACTACCACTCTACACAATCCCAATGGACCCAAATCCCTTCCCCTTCTCTCCCACACTACATACTCCAAATGGACCCAAAAACCTTCCCGTTCAGTCCCACTGTGCACAATCCCAATGGACCCAAACACCTTCCCATTCACTCCCACTCTACACAATCCCAATGGACCCAAACCCCGTCCCGTTCACTCCCACTGTGCACAATCCCAATGGACCCAAACCCCTTCCCGTTCACTCCCACTGTACAATCCCAATGGACCCAAACCCCTTCCCGTTCACTCCCACTCTACACAATCCCAATGGACCCAAACCCCGTCCCGTTCACTCCCACTGTACACAATCCCAATGGACCCTACCGCTTCCCGTTCACTCCCACTGTGCACAATCCCAATGGACCCAAATCCCTTCCCGTTCACTCCCACTGTACACAATCCCAATGGACCCAAACCCCTTTCCCGTTCGCTTCCACTCTACACAATCCCAATGGACGAAATCCGGTTCCCGTTCACTCCCACTCTACACAATCCCAAAGGACCCAAACCCCTTCCCGTTCACTCCCACTCTACACAGTCCCAATGGACCTAAATTCCTTCCTGTTCACTCCCACTGTACAGAATCCCAATGGACCGAAACCCCTTCCCGTTCACTCCCACTCTACACAGTCCCAATGGACCCAAACCCCTTCCCGTTCACTCCCACTCTACACAGTCCCAATGGACCTAAATCCCTTCCTGTTCACTCCCACTGTGCACAAACCCAATGGACCCAAACCCCTTCCTGTTCACTCCAACTGTGCACAATCCCAATGGACCCAAACCCCTTCCCATTCACTCCCACTCTAGACAATCCCAATGGACCCAAACCCGTTCCCGTTCACTCCCACTGTACACACTCCCAATGGACCCAAACCCCCTCCCGTTCACTCCCACTGTGCACAATCCCAAAGAACCGAAACCCCTTCCAATTCACTCCCACTGTGGACAATCCCAATGGACCCAAACCCCTTCCCGTTCTTTCCCACTGTGCACAATCCCAATGGACCCAAACCCCTTCCCGTTCACTCCCACTCTACACACTCCCAATGGACCCAAACCCCTTCCCGTTCACTCCCACTGTACACAATCCCTAAGGACCCAACCCCCTTCCCGTTCACTCCCACTCTACACAATCCCAATGACCCAAACCCCTTCCCGTTCACTCCCACTCTACACACTCCCAATGGACCCAAACCCCTTCCCGTTCACTCCCACTGTACACAATCCCTAAGGACCCAACCCCCTTCCCGTTCACTCCCACTCTACACAATCCCTAAGGACCCAAAACCCTTCCCCTTCACTCCCACTCTACATACTCCAAATGGACCCAAAAACCTTCCCGTTCAGACCCACAGTGCACAATCCCAATGGACCCAAACCCCTTCCCGTTCACTACCACTCTACACAATCCCAATGGACCCAAATCCCTTCCCCTTCTCTCCCACACTACATACTCCAAATGGACCCAAAAACCTTCCCGTTCAGTCCCACTGTGCACAATCCCAATGGACCCAAACACCTTCCCATTCACTCCCACTCTACACAATCCCAATGGACCCAAACCCCTTCCCGTTCACTCCCACTGTCCACAATCCCAATGGACCCAAACCCCTTCCCGTTCACTCCCACTGTCCACAATCCCAATGGACCCAAACCACTTCCCGTTCACTCCAACTCTCCACAATCCCAATGGACCCAAACCCCTTCCCGTTCACTCCCACTGTACACAATCCCAATGGACCAAAACCCCTTCCCTTTCACTCCC
>NW_027309515.1:0-30000 GCF_047496885.1 Scyliorhinus torazame | reverse complement strand
AAAATCGCTTATTGTCACAAGTAGGCTTCAAATTAAGTTACTGTGGAAAGCCCCTAGTCGCCACATTCCGGCGCCTGTTCGGGGACACTATTAGTGTCTTTGTTTAGGCATGTGAGTGTGTGTGTACTGGTGTATCTGTGTGTGAGATTGTGTGCATTGGTGTCTTTGTTTGTGTGAGTGAGTGTGTGTATTAGTGTCTATCTGCGTGTCTGTGACTGTGTGTATTTGTGTTTGTGAGTGTGTGTATTACTGTCTCCGGTCTGTGTCTGTATTCGTGTCTCTGTTTCTGTGAGTGTGTGTATTAGTGTCCCTGTGTGAGTGAGTGTGTATTTATGCCCCTATGTGTGTCTGTGAGTGTGTGTATTACTGTCTGTGTGTAGTAGTGTCTCTGTTTCTCTGAGTGTTTGTATTATTGTATGTGAGTGTCAGTGAGTGTGTGAGTATGCGCATTACTGTCTGTGCGTTTCTGTGAGTGTGTGTATTCATGTCAGTGTGTGTGAGTGTGTGTATTAGTGTCTTTGTGTAGGTCTGTAAGTGTCTCTATTAGTTTCTGTGTGTGTGTGTATCCATGTATCTGTGTGTCTGTGAGTGTGTATTAGTGTCTGTGTGAGTCAGTGATTGTGTGTATTAGTGTATCTGTGTGTGAGTGTGTGTATTATTGTGTCTGTGTTTGTGAGTGTGTTTGTCAGTGGCTGTGTGTGTGAGAGAGTGTGTATTCGTGTCTGTGTGTCTCAAAGACTGTGTGTATTAGTGTCTGTGTGTGTATTATGTAGCCACCTAAAATGGCTGATACCCGATTAATTTGGCCAAAATCCGATGTAAAATGGCTAAACGAAAAGGCTGATGGAAAAGCAGCCAACAGAGCACAAACGGACAGCTGAAGACAGAAAAGCGTATTCGGCTCTGCGGAAGTCGGTCCAGACCGATACCTGCAACCATTAGCAGCACATCAACCCAGACATCTGCAGTTTAATCGGCTATCCCCGGGAACAATTGCAATATATCAGCAATTGAATGCCGATCCAGACCTCTCGGCGCCAGCAGTGGCCGAGACAAAGAAAGGTGAACGACCGCCCCCCGATCAAGGAATCGCCCCATTATTAGAGCATATCGAACCCAGTGATTGGGACCATGTCCAATCACTTGTGACCAGGGTCAAGGTCCGCCCCGAGAGGCGGGAAGCCACTGGGGCCTATAAAAGATAGGGGCCAAGTTCAGATCGACCCTTCTCTCCCTTCTTCTCCTGCTCGCAACCTTTGCAAGAACCATCGAACAGCAACCGTAAGTTTGACTCCAGCGATCGCTACCCGATAGAGACTCCCAGCCATCGAACTGTATCAGCCTTTGAATCCCGCAGGCCAGACCCAATTCGATAAGCCATTCGTTTCCCTGACCTGGTGGGCCATTCCCAAAAGTTAAACATTGGCCAGTAGTGGTAGATTTTGATATAGAAAGTATGATTATTGTGTAAGTATTTATTGCTGTACATAATAAATGATCGCTGATTTTAATCTTACTAAGAGGTGTGCTGTCTTATTAATCATAACTACAGCTTGAACCACGTGGCGGTATCAGAAAGAGATATGGCGAGTCGTGAGCAAAGGTGACATAATTAGAGCGAATAAAACTAAGGCTAATAACAGCAACAATTAGTGTCTGTGTGTGTCGGTGAGTGTGTGTATTAGTGTTTGTTTGTGTATTAGTGTGTGTGTGACTGTGAGTTTGTATTAGTGTATTTGCGTGTCTGTGAATGCGTGTATTAGTGTCTGCGTGTGTGTGTATTAATGTCTCTGTTCCTGAGAGTGTTTGTATTAGTGTTTCTGTGTGTCAGTGAGTTGGTGTATTAGTGTATGTTTGTGTGAGTGTGTGCATTGGTGACTTTGTGAGTGTGTATTCGTGCCTTTGTGTGTGAGTGTATTAATGTCTCTGTATGTGTGTGTGTCTGTCAATGTATGTGTGTGCGTGAGTGTGTGTATTAGTGCTGTTTGTGCGAGTGTGTTTATTAGTGGCTTTTTGAGTGTGCGTGTGTATTAATGCCTCTGTGTAGGTCTGTGATTGTGTCTATTTGTTTCTTTGTTTGTATATGTGTGTCTCTGTGTGTCTGTGAATGTGTGTATTCGTGTTGTGTGAGCGAGTGATTTTGTGTATGAGTGTATCTGTGTCTGTGTTTATTAGTGTTTCAGTGTGTCTGTGAGTGTGTATTAGTGTCTGTGTGTGAGTGTATGTATTATTGTCTCTGTGTCTGTGAGTGTTTATTAGTGTCTCTCTCTGTGTGCATGTGTGTATTAGTGTTTCTGTGTATCTGTAAGAGTGTACTAGTGTCTGTCTATGAGTGTGCGTATTATTCTGTCTGTGTCTGTGAGTGTGAGAACGTGTGTATTAGTGTCAGTGGTGTCTGTGAGTGTGTATATTTCTGTCTCTATGTGTCAGTGTGTGTGTGTATTAGCGTATGTGTGTGTGTATTAGTATCTGCGTGTCTTTGACTGTGTGTATTAGGTCTGTGTGTGAGTGTGTTATTAATGCCTCTGTGTGTCTGCGACCGTGTGTATTAGTGTTAGTGCGTGTCTGTGATTGTGTATATTTATGTCTCTATGTGTCAGTGAGAGTGTTTATTAGTGTCTGTGTGTGTGTGTATTTAGTGAATTTGTATTAGTGTATCTGCGTGTCAGTGAGTGCGTGTATTAGTGTCTCTCTGCATCTTTAAGTGTGTGTATTAGTTTATCTGTTTCTGTGAGTGTGTATATTAGTGTCTCTGTGTGAGTGAGTGTGTATCTGTGTTCCTGTGTGTGCCTGTGATTGTGTGTATTACTGCCTGTGTGTATTAGTGTCTCAGTTTCTGAGAGTGTGCGTATTAGATTCCCTGTTCCTGTGAGTGTTTGTATTAGTGTATGTGTGTCAGTGAGTGTGTGTATTAGTCTGATTGAGCGAGTGTGTGTATTAGTGTCAGTGTGTGTGTGAGTGTGCATATTTCTATCTGTGCGTGTCTGCGAGTGTGTGTATTCATGTCTCTGTGTGTCTGTGTGTGTGTGCATTAGTGTCTGTGTGAGTCAGTGATTGTGGGTATTCGTGTATCTGTGTGTGAGTTTGTGTATTATTGTCTCTGTGTCTGTGAGTGTGTTTATCAGTGTCTGTGTGTGTGAGAGTGTCTATTCGTGTCTGTGTGTCTCAAAGACTGTGTGCATTAGTGTCTGTGTGTGTATTAGTGCCTGTGTGTGTTTGTGTGTATTAGTGTATGTGTGTCTGTGAGTTTGTATTAGTGTATCTGCGTGCCAGTGACTCTGTGTATTAGTGTCTGTGTGTGTATTAGTGCCTGTGTGTGTTTGTGTGTATTAGTGTATGTGTGTCTGTGAGTTTGTATTAGTGTATCTGCGTGCCAGTGACTCTGTGTATTAGTGCCTGTGTGTGTGAATTAATGTCTCTGTTCCTGCGAGTGTTTGTATTAGTGTTTCTGTGTGTAAGTGAGTATTAGTGCCTGTTTGTGTGATTGTGTGCATTGGTGTCTTTGTGAGTGTGTATTTGTGCCTTTGTGTGTGAGTGTATTACTGTCTCTGTATATGTGTGTGTGTTAGTGTCTGTTTGAGCGTGAGTGTGTTACTGTCTCAGTATGTGTGTGAGTGTGTGTATTTGTATATATTTATTTGACTTCCTCAACACCACGTCGACCATGATTGTAATGTCTTTCCCAGGGTGATGTATAATTTCATTGTGTGTTTCCCTTCCTCACAGTGAACCTCATCACAATTGTGATCCTGAAGAGAAGAAACTGTGGACTGTCCAAATGTGTGACTTGTTACCTGTTGGCCATGGCAGTGGAGGATCTACTGGTCGTTATTCTCGACCTGATATTGAGACACATTCCCATTGTTTTTTATGATCAGTTTAATTTCCTGCGGTCCATCCCCGTGTGTAATATCCACGCCGTCCTGCTTTATGCAGCCATTGACTGTTCTGTCTGGTTCACCGTCACTTTCACCTTTGATCGATTTGTGGCCATTTGTTGCCCGAAGCTGAAAAGTAAATATTGCAGCGAGAAAACGGCGGCTGTGGTTCTGGGAACAGTAGCTGTGCTGAGCTGTTTGAAGGACATTTCCTGGGGTTTTATGTACACCGGTCTGTATATGCTGGCGAACTTCCCCTGGTTTTGTGCTGTCACAGGGGATGTTATGTTGTCTCCTGTCTGGACAACAATCGAGTTCCTCCAGAACATTCTGACCCCGTGTGTTCCATTCGCCCTGATTCTGCTGCTCAATGTTCTCACCGTCAGACACATTGTCCTGAGCAGCAGGGCCCGCAGGAGACTCCGGGCTCACAGCAGTGGGCACAGTCCCAGAGACCCAGAGATGGAGAGTCGGAGGAAATCCATCATTTTACTCTTTATTATCTCGGCCAATTTCATCCTGTTATGGTCAACGTTAATGGTTTATTCTATATGGTGGCGGATGCGGAATCTAGGGTATTACTCTGTACGGTTAGATGCTTATGTTCGGGAATTGGGCTTCATGCTGCAGCTCCTGAGTTGCTGCACAAACACTGCGATTTACGCTGTGACACAGACTCAGTTCAGACAGCAGTTGAAGAATGTGCTGAAAGTTCCCCTTAGTTCAATTGTTCAATTCATTAAAGCCTGAGAGGAACCCCCACCCACACGGCATCTCTCTCCTCGCACTACCGGTAAAACTGACCATCCCCAGCCAGCCTCACCCTGATTTACCATTCTGCTTTACCAGGAGGGACTATCGGTGGGTAGGTGTGTCTCCCCCATGGCCAATCAGCAGGGTCAGTGGGACTCCACCATGACCGATCAGCTGGGTCAGTGTGACTACCCCACGGCCGATCAGCTGGGTCTGTGTGACTCCCCCATGGCCGATCAGTTGGGTCACTGTGACTCACCCATGGCCCATCAGCTGGGTGTGTGTGACTCCCCGATTGCCGATCAGCTGGGAGTGTGCTTCCCACAATTCCCCATCAGCTGGGTGTGTGCTTCCCCCAATTGCCGACCAGCTGGGTATGTGCCTCCGCCATGGCCGATCAGCTGGGTGTGTGTGACCCCCCAATGCCGATCACCTGGGCAAGTGTCTCCGCCATGGCCGATCAGTTGGATGTGTGCCTACCCCCCATTTCCGATCAGCTGGGCGTGTGCCTCACACTTAAACACAGTCTGTGCAGCAGTATGTGCCCCAGATAGAGGCACAGGCAGAGACACAGACAGACACAGAGACACAGACAGAGACACAGACAGAGATACAGACAGAGACACAGATAGAGTCAGGGACACAGACAGAGACACAGACAGAGACATAGACACAGGCAGAGACAAAAACAGAGAGACATACAGAGGCTGAGACGGACACACATACAGAGACACAGACAGAGATACAGAGACAAACAAAAACACCGACACAGACAGAGAAAGAGACACAGACAGAAACACAGGCAGCGACACAGGCAGAAACACAGGCAGAGACACAGGCACAAACACAGGCAGAGACACAGACAGAGACACAGACAGAGACTCAGACACAGACACAGGCAGAAACACAACAGAGTCACAGACAGAAACACAACAGAGTCACAGACAGAAACACAACAGAGTCACAAACACAGACAGAGACACAGACACATACACAGGCACAGACAGAGACACAGAAATAGACAGAGACACAGACAGAGACACAGACAGAGACACAGGCAGGGACACAGACAGAGACACAGACACAGGCACACACAGACACAGAGGGAGAAAATAACACAGGCAGAGACACAGACAGAAACGCAGATTAAGGGACACAGACAGAGACACAGACAGAGACATAGACTCACACAGAGACCCCCTACTGACACCCATACTGAGACACAGACACAGATACAGACACCGACACGATACAGACAGACACGGACAGAGACACAGACAGAGGCATAGAAATACACAGAGCCCCAGACAGAGACGCATACACAGACAGAGGAAGAGACAGAATCACTGATAGAGACACACACGCAGACAGAGACAGAGACTCAGACAGAGACAGGGACACAGACAGAGTCACATACGCAGACAGAGAGACAGTCAGCGACACAGACACAGGCAGAGACATAGGTAGAAACGCAGACAGATACAGAGACACAGACAGTGATACCCATACTGAGACACATGCACGGACAGAGACACAGACACAGACACGGACACAGACACAGAAAGCGACACAGACAGAGACACAGACAGAAACACAGACATATACAGAGACCCAGACAGAGACACAGTCAGAGACACAGCCACTGACACAGACAGAGACACGGACAGAGAAAGAAACAGAATCACAGACAGAGTCACAAACACAGACAGAGGGAGAGACACAGGCAGAGAGAGAGACATGGACAGAGACACAGCAACTGACATCGATAGGGACACAGGCAGAGACACAGACACAGGCAGAGAGCCAGTCAGCGACACAGACATAGACACAGACACAGACAGAGACAGATACACGGGCACAGGCAGTGACACAGACAGAGACTCAGGGGCAGACAGAGACACAGTCACAGATATAGACAGAGACACAGGCATAGACAGAGAAACAGCCAGAAACACAGACAGAAACGCAGACAGATTCAGAGACACAGACAGAGATACAGACAGTGACTGAGACTCACACAGAGACCCATACCGAGACCCATACCGAGACACAGCCACAGATGCAGACACCGACACAGACAGAAACACAGACAGAAACACAGACAGGGACATAGAAATACACAGCGACCCAGACAGAGACACAGACAGACACACAGACAGAGACAAAGGCACTGAAACAGTCAGATACACAGACAGAGGAAGAGACAGAATCAGAGATAGAGACAGAAACACTGACAGAGACACAGATAGATACACAGACAGAGACACAGACAGAGACAGACTCACAGACAGAGGCACAGACACTGACACAGACAGAGACACAGACAGAGACATAGATACAGGCAGAGACAAAAACAGAGAGACATACAGAGGCTGAGACGGACACACATACAGAGACACGGACAGAGATGCAGAGACAAACACAAACACCGACACAGACAGAGAAAGAGACACAGACAGAAACACAGACAGCGACACAGGCAGAACACAGGCAGAGAGACAGGCACAAACACAGGCAGAGACACAGACAGAGACACAGACGGAGACTAAGACACAGACACAGGCAGAAACACAACAGAGTCACAGACAGAAACACAACAGAGTCACAGACAGAAACACAACAGAGTCACAAACACAGACAGAGACACAGACACATACACAGGCACAGACAGAGACACAGACGGAGACTCAGACACAGACACAGGCAGAAACACAACAGAGTCACAGACAGAAACACAACAGAGTCACAGACAGAAACACAACAGAGTCACAAACACAGACAGAGACACAGACACATACACAGGCACAGACAGAGACACAGAAATAGACAGAGACACAGACAGAGACACAGACAGAGACACAGGCAGGGACACAGACAGAGACACAGACACAGGCACGCACAGACACAGAGGGAGAAAATAACACAGGCAGAGACACAGACAGAAACGCAGATTAAGGGACACAGACAGAGACACAGACAGAGACATAGACTCAAAGAGAGACCCCCTACTGACACCCATACTGAGACACAGACACAGATACAGACACCGACACGATACAGACAGACACGGACAGAGACACAGACAGAGGCATAGAAATACACAGAGCCCCCGACAGAGACGCATACGCAGACAGAGGAAGAGACAGAATCACTGATAGAGACACACACGCAGACAGAGACAGAGACTCAGACAGAGACAGGGACACAGACAGAGTCACATACGCAGACAGAGAGACAGTCAGCGACACAGACACAGGCAGAGACATAGGTAGAAACGCAGACAGATACAGAGACACAGACAGTGATACCCATACTGAGACACATGCACGGACAGAGACACAGAAACAGACACGGACACAGACACAGACAGCGACACAGACAGAGACACAGACAGAAACACAGACATATACAGAGACCCAGACAGAGACACAGTCAGAGACACAGCCACTGACACAGACAGAGACACGGACAGAGAAAGAAACAGAATCACAGACAGAGTCACAAACACAGACAGAGGGAGAGACACAGGCAGAGAGAGAGACATGGACAGAGACACAGCAACTGACATAGATAGGGACACAGGCAGAGACACAGACACAGGCAGAGAGCCAGTCAGCGACACAGACATAGACACAGACACAGACAGAGACAGAGACAGATACACGGGCACAGGCAGTGACACAGACAGAGACTCAGGGGCAGACAGAGACACAGTCACAGATATAGACAGAGACACAGGCATAGACAGAGAAACAGACAGAAACACAGACAGAAACGCAGACAGATTCAGAGACACAGCGAGAGATACAGACAGTGACAGAGACTCACACAGAGACCCATACGGAGACACAGCCACAGATGCAGACACCGACACAGACACAGACAGAAACACAGACAGAAACACAGACAGGGACATAGAAATACACAGCGACCCAGACAGGGACACAGACAGACACACAGACAGAGACACAGGCACTGAAACAGTCAGAGACACAGACAGAGGAAGAGACAGAATCAGAGATAGAGACAGAAACACTGACAGAGACACAGATAGAGACACAGACAGAGACACAGACAGAGACACAGACAGAGACAGACTCACAGACAGAGGCACAGACACTGACACAGACAGTGACACAGGCACAGACACAGACACATACAGAGAGACAGTCGGCGACACAGACATAGACAATGACACAGGCACAGGCAGAGACTCAGGCCCAGACAGAGACACGGACACATATATAGACAGAGACACAGACCGAGACACAGACAGAGACAGAGAAACAGAAAGAAACACAGACAGAATCACATGCAGGGACAGAGACAGAGACACAGACACAGACAGAAAGACAGTCGGCGACACAGGCATAGACATAGACAGTGGCACAGGCACAGACAGAGACACAGGCAGAGACTCAGGCCCAGATAGAGCCACAGACACAGATATAGACAGAGACACAGACAGAGATAAAGAAACAGAAAGAAACACAGACAGAATCATAGACAGACACAGACTCACACAGAGGCACAGACACAGACAGAGACACAGGCAGAGACACACACGGAGACACAGACACCGACAGAGACACATACAGAGACACAAACAGAGACAGAGACACAAACACAGACAGAAACAAATACAGAGTCACAGTCCAAGATAGAAACACAGACATCCTCACAGAAACACACAGAGACACAGACAGATACACAGGCTCAGACAGGGACACAGGCATAGATAGAGACACACACACAGACACAGGCAGATACACAGACAGAGACACAGACAGAGACACAGACAGAGACGCAGACACAGACAGACTCAGACAGAGAGAGAAAAAGACACAGGCAAAGGCATAGACAGAAACGCAGACAGATTCAGAGACACAGACAGAGACACAGGCAGAGATAAAAACCCACACAGAGACCCATACTGAGACCCATACATAGACAGAGACACAGATACAGACACCGACACAGACACAGACAGAGACACAGAAAGAATCATATACATACACAGAGTCCCAGGCAGAGACAGAGACAGAGATACAGACAGAGACAAGTACACTTACACAGACAGGGACACAGACAGAGACACAGAAACAGACAGAGAGACAGTAAGCGGCACAGACATAGACACAGATAGATACACAGGCACAGCCAGAGACAGAAACCCAGGCACAGACAGAGACCCAGACATAGATATAGACAGAGACACAGGCAGAGACACAGCAGAGACAGAGAAAAAGACATAAACACAGACAGGATCACAGACAGAGAGACAGACAGAGGGAGTCACACAGATACATGCAGAGACACAGACAGAAACAGTGACACAGACAGATGCATAGACAGAGACACAGATAGAGACGCAGATACAGACACAGACACGGACACAGGTACAGACCGAGACACAGACACAGACACAGAGAGCGAGACACAGACACAGACACAGGGACAGACAGAACACAGACACAGACCAAGACACAGACTGAGGCACAAACAGAGACACAGACAGAGAAAGAGACAGAATCACAGACAGCGACACAAACACATACAGAGACAGAGACACAGACAGAGACACAGACACGGAAAGAGGCACGGACAGAGACAGAGACATAGACACAGGCACAGACAGAAACACAGACAGAGGCACAGGCACAGGCACAGGCAGAATAGCGAAACATGTTAAGCAATGGGTTAAGTGTTAAGTAATGCATGAAGAGACATTGCAATTAGTTGTCTCATTTATGTTAAGTATCCAATGATTGACACTGATATGTAAAGGGGCTTAAGGTGGCCCTTGTGTCAGGTGGTGTGTTGTTGGAGTTTTGTGCAGAGGTTGTGGAAGTGAAATAAATTGTGTTTTGGTGAAAAGGAACAGAAATTCTGACTCTTCATACAACGGTAATTAAAACGTACAGCAACGGTAGCAGAGGACGGTAGCTGTGCAAATGTGAAGGTTTGAAAGATACAACTTTTCCTGATCAAACCAAGGAGTGAGTGAGAAGGAAAAAAAAACATGGCTGAACCCAGGATAAAGATGGCTGGATATGACTATCCCCCCTTATTTTCTGAAAGGAAACTTACGACCAATGGAGAAGTGCAGTAATTATGTGGACTCAGGTAGACAAAACAAGGTATGGCATTGGCTCTTTCTCTATCTTAGGACAGTAAAATCCGAAGCTTTCTGTGCTGGAATTGGAAGAGTTAGACTCAGAAAAATGTCTGGAGACTCTATTACAGTATATGGATAAGATTTACAAGAACAATGACTTGTTAAGTGCGTATGAAGCACGGTCGGATTTTGATAAGTTCCGGAAAATAGAGGAATTATCCATAGAAGACAATATTATGGAATTTGGAAGACTACATAAAAGGCTGAAGAAACTCAACCTGGAATTTCCACAGTCTGTGTTGGCCTTTAAATTACTTGACTGTGCTAGAGTGAGCAACATGGATAGGCTCCTGGTTTTGACAGGAGTTCAGTTGACGGATGAGGTTACTTTATTCGATCAGATGACAAAAGCTTTAAAGAAGTTACTGCGGAAACATTCGATTCCGATGGCTCTGATGACTGAAATAGGTCGGTCTGCTATTAAGCAGTATATGGAAGATACACTACTTACAGGATAGCGAAACTGTACGGCTACGAACAAGGCCCAAGAGTATAGAAGGCGATAGAGACAAGGAAACTATGAAGACAGAACCCCAGTTAGAACCTACAATAGGAAGATGAATCCCAGAAATACACGGGGCATGATAAATCGATGTTTTCGATGTGACTCTCAATACCATTATCTCTTCAACTGTCCAAAACGTTATGATAGAGTGTTTGAACCGAAACATGACACGGAAGAGTCAGAAGAGGAAAAAGATAGTGTTCAGAGAGAAGACATTGTCCTATTAACAAGCAGTTTTACGCCGGTAATGAGGGTGTTGGTTGTAGAATCCTTCAATTGTGCTGTATTGGACAGTGGCTGCACATCTACTGTCTGTGGAATTGATTGGTTAAAATGTTACCTGGACTTCTTGAATGCTAAAAGTCGTAACAATGTTAAGAAATTTGAAAATTCCACAAGCTTCAGGTTTGGGGATGATAATACTCTGAAGTCGCTGAAAAGAGTGGTGCTCCCTTGCAATATTGCCGGAGTGAATCATTTCATCAGCACGGATGAATGTTGTATCAAGTGAGATACCTTTGCTTCTGAGCAAACTGTCGATGAAGAAAGCACACATGAAACTGGATAAGGCAACAGTTTTGGGAAAGACAGTGGACTTACAATTTACACATTCGGGCACTATTGTATTCCATTGCTGACAAATAATATTTCAAGTAGAGTGGTTAAGGATGTGTTAATGGCAGTTGAAAATGTGACTTTCGCTGATAAAAAGTTTGTTGTATTAAAACTGCAAAGGCAATTTGCACATCCGTCTCCTTGGAGGCTGAAAGTTTTATTAACGGATGCAGGGGTAAGGGATGGAGACTATACTAAACTGATAGAACATGTTAATGATTGCTGTGAAGTTTGCAGGAAGTACAGAAGGACACCAGCACGACCGATAGTAACCCTACCTTTCGCCAGAGATTTTAACGACATTGTGGCTGTGGACCTTCAGATCTGGGATAAGGCCATTTTTCCGAAAGGACAACTAGCAAACGTTGGTACAAAGGTGACATACTTGCCTGAAGGGTCCAGTCAATGGAATGATGCAACAGTTATTAGAGCAGGGAAGACCACTGGAAAGTATACACATTGGTTGAATGTATAGCATTCAGGGGAGGGAGTTAAGACAATGGATTGGGAACATGAAGTTCAAAAATGGATGTCACAAAAACGCAGTGCCAGTTCAGATAGTACATCGGTTAGTCAACAGGTCCGCAGGAAAAGGTCGAGAATTTTGAAAGGACATCCCATAGCAGATAGGAAAGATCAAGCAGTAACATTTAGGACACGTTACCAGGCGGGACAGGAGTCGTAGTTTATCAAGGTCTCGGAACATGAGTAAGACTACGAATACTAATAGCAGTAGAAGCCCACATGCACGTGAGATTTTGGTGGCTTCCAATCAATTATATGAAAAGTTAAACAGCAAGAACTGCATAGTTGGAGTGAATTTGGGGTATACACGGAAGTACCGGATAGGGGACAAAGAGCTCTGTCCCACAGATGGATTTTAACAGAAATGTTTCTTCCGGATGGAACTTACAAGGCAAAGGCCAAGCTTGTGGCAAGGGGATTTGGAGAAAGCTGAGAAGATCAGGATGTAAGGGTAGATTCACCTAAAGCAGGAAAGGTTAATTTTAAAGATCTTCTTTTAGCCACAAAGGCATGGGAATGCAAATCTATAGATATGAAAGCTGCCTTCTTGCAAGGGCATCTTCTCCAGAGAGACATTTTTCTCCGTCCTCCAAAAGAAGCAGCTAACACAGAAGGGGCATTCTGGAAGTTGAACACATGTGTATGTGGTTTAAATGTCGCATCTGGAGTCTGGTATTTTTCGGTAAGGTCAGTTTTGTTAAAGTTAGGCTGGTACCAGTTGAAAGTAGATCCGGTAATGTTTTACTGGCACTATAAAGGAAACCTGTCTGGCATCTTTATGAAGCATGTCAAATAAATTTTGTGGGGTGGGTCTAGTGATTTTGAAACTTTTGTAACCTCTGGTTTGAGGAAAGAATTCAGGGTCGGAAGTCAGGCTTCCGGTGCATTTAAATATATTGGACTGGAAATCGGACAGACTAAGTTAGGGGCAAATTTACGGCAGCAATCTTATTTGGAAAGCATCAGCCCAAAAGCAATTAGTCGTGACCGGGTTTCACAAAAAGATGCAAGGTTTCAAAGATGGAAAAGAGTAACTGCAAAGTTTAATTGGGCTACTGAATTGGTTAGATAGACAGACTAGACCGGACGTGAGTTTTGATGTCTTAGAGTTGAGTACAAAAATGAATGATCCCAAAGTGGAAGACATAATAAGAGCAAATAAAGCGTTTGGCCAAACTAAAAATGCAGGAGTGTGTTTTGATGTTCCCGATTTTAGGTGACCTTAAGCACTTGAAACTCATAGTTTATAGTGATGCGTCCTATGCAAATCAAGCACAGGAGGTTTTATAATTTTCCTATTTGGGAACAATGGTAAATGTTGTCTTCTTGTGTGGGAAAAAAAGAAAATAAGGAAAGTGGTCGAAGTACTTTGGCTGCTGAGACGTTAAGCTTTGTAGGGGCGGTGGATATGGCCTTTTATATATCTCAGATATTGACAGAAATGTAACTTTTGGATATTATTAATGAAGGGCGCCTTTTTCTGTGATTTTTTCTTCTTCCAAAAAAAAAGAATTTGAAAAGAAAGGTGGGGGGTGGGGGGGGGGAGATTTGCGTATGTGTTTTTGAGTTTATTTAAATTTTGTTTTCACCTAATTATTTTTTTCTCGAAGGAAGGGGAGACTGTTAAGTAATGGGTTAAGTGTTAAGAAATGCATTAAGAGACATTGCAATTAGTTGTCTCATTTATGTTAAGTATCTAATGATTGACACTGATATGGAAAGGGATTTCAGGTGGCCCTTGTGTCAGGTGGTGTGTTGTTGGAGTTTGCAGAGGCTGTGGAAGTGAAATAAATGGTGTTTGGTGAAAAGGAACAGGACTTCTGACTCGTCATACAACGGTAACTAAATCGTATAACATATACAGCCTCAGAACAAAGAACAAAGACACGTACAGCACAGGAACAGGCCCTTCGGCCCTCCTAGCCCGTGCCGACCATGCTGCCCGACTAAACTACAATCTTCTACACTTCCTGGGTTCGTATCCATCTATTCCCATCCTATTCATGTAAATAGGAAATACATCCCTGGTCTTGTATTCCAGCCCCCTTGACATTAATGTTAATATTGCATTTGCCGTCTTAACTGATCCCTGAACCTGCACATTAACCTTAAGAGAATCGTAAACAAGGACTTCCAAGACCCTTTGTGCTTCTGATTTCCTCAGCATTTCCCCATTTAGAAAATAGTCTATGTCTACATTCCTCCTTCCAAAGAGCATAAGCTCACACTTTTCCACATTGTATTTAATCTGCCACTTTATTTCCCACTTTCATAGCCTGTCCAAGTCCTTCTGCAGCCCGCTTACTTCCTCAATATTACCTGCCCTCTACAGATCTTTGTTTTATCTGCAAAGTTAGCAAGAGTGCCTTCAGTTCCTTCTTCCAGATCATTAATGTATATTGTGACATGTTGTGGTCCCAGTTCATACCCCTGAGGCACACCGCTAGTCACCGGCTACTATCCTGAAAAAGACCCCTTTATCCGCACTCTCTGCCTTCTACCAGTCAGTCAATCCTCTATCCATTCCAGGATCTTACCCTTAATACCTTGGGCTCACAATTTATTTAACAGTCTCCTACGTGGCATATTGTCAAAGGCCTTCGGAAATCGAAATAAATCATATCCACTGCTTCTCCTTTATCTAACATCCTTGTTAACTCCTCAAAGAACTCTAACAGATTTGTCAGACAGGTCCTCTCTTTGACAACGCCGAGCTTACTCAGTCCTATTTTACCATGCTCTTCCAAGTACTCCGTGATCTCATCCTTAATAATGGACTCTAAAATCTTACCAATGACCGAGGTCAGGCTAACCGGCCTATAATTTCCCGTCTTCTGCCTCCCTCCCTTCTTAAACAGCGGTGCTACATTCGCCACTTTCCAGTCCTCTGGGACCCTTCCTGCCTCCAGTGATTCCTGAAAAATCATCACTAATGCCTCCACAATCTCCTCAGCTATCTCGTTTAGGACCCTGGGGTGTAGTCCAACTGGTCCGGGTGATTTAGCCACCTTCAGATCTTTCAGTTTGCCCAGAATCTTCTCCTTAGTAATGGTCACTGCAGTCACCTCTGTCCCCTGGTTCTCCTGGATCTCCGGCATCCCACTGGCGTCTTCCACCGCGAAGACTGATGCAAAGTAACTATTCGGTTCATCTGCCATTTCTTTGTTTCCTGTTATTAACTCTCCAGCCACGTTTTTCAGTGGTCCAATGTCTATTTTTGCCTCTCTCTGACCTTTTATATGTTGAAAGAAACTCTTCCTTTTATATTACTAGCTAACTTGCACTCATATGTCATCTTCTCCCCCCTTATTGCTTTTTTAGTTGTCCTCTCGTCACTTCTGAATGATTCCCAATCCTCTGGCTTCCCAGTAATACTCGCCACTTTGTCTGCTTTCTCTTTAGCTTTTATTCTGTCCTTGACATCCCTCGTCAGCCATGGATGCCTTTTCCTCCCCTTAGCATGTTTCCTCCTCCTTGGGATGCATTTCCCTTGTGACTCCCCAATAACCACCCAAAACTTCTGCCATTGCGTTTCCAATGTCTTCCCTGCTGGGCTCCTTCTCCAATCAACTCTGGGCAGCTCCTCCCTCATGTCTTTGTAGTTACCCCTATTTAATTGTAGTACCGTTAAATCTGATTGCAGCTTCTCGCTCTCAAACTGCAGGGTAAATCATATCATATTGTGGTCTCTGCTGCCTAAGGGTTCCTTCACGTTAAGTTCCCGAGTCAAGTCTGCCTCATTACACATCACCAAATCCAGAATTGCCTGTTCCCTAGTGGGCTCTACAACACGCTGCTCCAAAAAACCATCTCTTAAACATTGCACAATTTCCTTTTCTTGGGGTCCACTACCAACCTGATTTTCCCAGTTCACCTGCATATTGAAGTCCCCCATGATCATTGTAGTATTGCCTTTTTTACACGCCTTTTCTATCTCCTGATTTATTTTCTTCCTCACATCCTGACTACTGCTAGGGGGCCTGTACATAACCCCATCAGGGTCTTTTTACCTTTGCGATTCCTCAACTCTTTTGCAACTTCAATTGCATGCGGGTAAAGTGGATCTGGGACCTGTGCTGAGGGCTCTCTTTCAAGCATCCACGGCATCCGTGTGCTGTGGAAGCCATTCCCAAGGTGCCTGCTTATTGAGAAGTTCGGATAGGGGTGCTGCATTTGTAGCGAATCCATCGATATCGTTTCGGCAATAGCCAACCAGTCCTAAAAATGACCGGGGGGCTGTTACGTTATGGGGAAGGGACAATTTGACGATCGAATCAATTTTCCTTTGCTCGATCTCGCGTTTACCATGTGTGATTACTTTACCCAAGTCAACCACTTTTTCTTGCAAAATCTGGGCCTTCTTGGGGTTGACTTTACATCCAATCTGTTTTAGGAGTACTATGAGTTCGGCGAGAAGAGAAATGTGCTCTCCTTTTGTGTCTGTCATCTACATACTGGACCAGACAATCGGGGCGGGAAAATGTTGCTAGTCCATTTGCCAGCTGTCGGTGGAAAATGGAGGGGGAGTTGTGGACTCCTTGTGGAAGGCACGTCCACGTATACTTTTGTCCCTGGAATGTAAAGGCGAATTTCTATTGGCCCGCTTTATCCAACGGAATGGACCAAAAGCCGTTGCTAATGTCCAAAACCGAAAAAGGTTTTGACTGGAGTCCCTGTTTGAGCATGGTCTCGGGACGCGTGGCAACCGTGGGGGCTGCTACTGCGGTTACTTTGTCCAGTTCCGGTAATAAATGGTCAGTCTCCATGATCCATCCGGTTTCCTGATGGGCCAAATCGGTGCGTTATTTGTGGAGGCTACTGATTGGAGTACGCCTTGATCAAGCAAACTCTCTGTTACCTTTGAGATTTCTCCCTCTGCCTCTTGGGGAAAACCATATCGCTTTTGGGGTCGGGGTTGGGACCTGTAATGTTCACTAAGTCAGCTATCTTGCCACAGTCGTGCTTGTGCTGTGCAAATGCTGCTTTGTGTTGCTGCAGGACTCCCCTAACCTATTTGTCCTGACTAATGGCTCGAGGGTCGAACCAGAAGTCTCCTCCTGAGCTAATCCTGTTTTCATAGCGTCCAACGGTGAGCGTGGCGGGGGCTCGTGCTGCCTTTGGCATTCTCCATACACATTTATTAACTGGAACAAAAGAGAGGTTGTGGGAGCTCATAAAATCGATTCCTAGGATGTGTTCAACTGTCTGGGGTAGATCGACCAAAACTACGGGGTGTTTAGTTGTAATGTTCCCTATTTGTATCGCTACAGGGGCTGTGATGTGTCCGTGTTGTAAGTGACCTGTAAAGCCGCTGAGTGTGATGGTGTCAGTTGTGGGCCACGTGTCTGGCTGAAACACCGTGGAGGAATTGAGCGGGACCCTCCTGTGTCCCAAATAAATTCTACGGGGTGTCCCCGGACTTTGCTTGCTACGACCGGTCTACCGGACTTGTCCCAAAGGGTGTCGCAGACCCAAGTTGGGGAGCCCGAACACCGTCAGTCGGTGCCGTTCAGGTCTATGTTCTCTGAACGGGCGCTAACGCTATAGATTGGCTTTGCCCTATTCCTATTTAGGGTGCCTTGCTGTTTGTTTCTCTGCTGCTTTTGGGATGCGTTGCTCTCTCGTGCAAAGTGTCCTAATTGGGCGTTGCGTGTCCTGGTAGGCCTTATCGTATTGGGTCTGAAAACTACTCAAGTGGGCGAGACAAGACTGGTGTGCAAACTTGGCATCACCCACCTCTCTGTCCCTCGCTGCTAACTGTTCTCTGCAATCTTTATTCTCTTTCTCAAACTCGCTCACATCTCCCTCACTATTTCTGACTCTCTTCTCAATCTCTCTCCGGAGCGTCCTAACGACCTCTGCTGTGCCTCGTAATTGTGCCAAGCAGGACACGATTGCCATCGGCTTGCGAGCTTTTCCCAAGCTCTTCTTGTGGATCTCTGTCAGGTTCTCCCACCAAGTATGTCCTATACTCCCGGGACCTGTTTCGTCATTCACGCAGGCTTCGATCCAAGGGGCCATCCTTTCCCTTTCAGGTACTTTCTGATTTCCTCTTCCCATACGGGACACTGTCCTACTCTACTGGTCGCTGCGACCTCGAATTCCTGGGGGTTCATAATGCGTTCCATTGCCTTCATTGCCATTTTCTCTATCTGAGTTCTGTACTGAATTTGGAAGAGGGGGTGAAAGAGTGGTGATGTAAACACGGGTACGGCTTCCGCTATTTTCCGGCCGACAAAATTCCCGACAGTTGTCCGCAACAAAATGTCTCAGGTTTACCTTAAATCCTTGTTAGTACGCACGCATTAACCCACTTCCGAATCTCGGAGGTTTGGTCAGTATTGTTCTCACACTTGTGGCTTTGCTGTTTCCAATTGGATTCTAATTCAAATTTGGGTTCTCTCGGAGTGAGCCGGCCACTTCTAAGTCGAGTCCCACCGGAGTCGCAAATAAATGTTGCTAATTGTGTTTCTCTTTATTAGGCTCAGAAGATGGCGGCCAATATGGTCGCCACTCTTAATTCTAATTACGTTTCGCGCTAGAGTCTCCAGGTATCTCTCGATACCGCCGCAAGTTTCAAAACCGAATACTGATCAAAGACTCGATACACCAGTTAGTAAGTTCAAACTCAATGCTCATTTATTTACACACAGTCAAATATACTCATGCACAAAACTCGACAGTCTAGACTATCACTACTGCTAAAGCCTATACTTAGCTTCAGGCGCCCACTCAGTCAGAGGAACAATGGCCGTTGTTCGGTTCTGCATCTGCTGGGGTTGAACTGAAATGGAATAACAGCTAGGAGCATCTGTCTGGTAGCGTGCATCGACCTTGGACTTACTTGTTCTGGTGCAGCTGTTGGGCAGGTCTCTCCTCAGTGAGAGCCGGAGCCAAGAGAATGATTCTCTCTTGGGGGATCCCTCTCATACCCAAAGGGGCTTTGCGCGCTTTTAGGCGGGCCATGAACTTGGCCCCAATTAATTGGGCAGCTTCTCAATCGTTCCTATTGATTTCTTCCAATAAAGGGGTGGGTGCCCTAGGTGGCCGTTGGCCTGCGTTATTCTCCTCTCCTCTGGCGCCGGGGTGTTTGCCTTGGTATTGTTCACTTAAATGTTACTCTTTTGTCCCCAGGGGTGGCTCATTAGTATTGTGATGGTTTTGCAGTTTCGGTCTTGACAGGGAGCTGCGGCCCCAATCAACAGACAAACCCTGCACCTGCTTTCTTTCTCAGTATTGTCCATTTTCCCTGCATTCTTTGCAGTGTCCATTGTGTAATCGGGACGTGGCCATCCCAGATGGCTACAACCTGCATTTTGAAGTCCCACATGATCATTGTAATATTGCCTTTTTTACATGCCTTTTCTATCTCTTGATTTATTTTCTACCCCACATACTGACTACTGCTCGGGGGCCACTACATAACTCCCATCAGGGTCTTTTTACCTTTGCGATTCCTCAACTCTACCCACAGAGATTCTATGCCTTCTGATCCTATATCGCTCCTTGCTATCGATTTAACTTCATTCCTAACTAACAATGCGACCCGCCCCCTTTGCCATCTGCCTATCCTTTCGATCGGACAAATATCCTTGTCTGTTCAGATCCCATGTTTAGATCCCAGCCCTGATCCCCTTGCAGCCACGTCTCTGTGATGCCCACAACATCGTAACGGCCAATTTCAATGTGCGCAATAAGCTCATTTACCATGTTCCGTATACTGCGCGCATTTAGGTACAACACCCTCAGTCCTGCTTTGACCACCTCCCTTCTCACACTTGTCACCTTTTTGCTCTGCCTGAGGGTGATGTTGTTCTATTATTTTTGTTCTCCATTTCCCCTTCAGATATGACACTTTGTAACCTAACACTCTGTTTCTCACCCCCTGCCATACTCGTTTAAATCCTCTAGTTTTAGCATCAACTACTTCCTGTGGTAATGAATTCCACAGGCTCACCACTCTTTGTGTGCAGAAATGTATCCTTATCTCTGTCTGAAATGGTTTACCCTGAATCCTCAGACTGTGACCCCTGGTTCTGGACACACCCATCATTAGTAACATCTTCCCTGCACCTACCCTGTACTGTTCTGTTAGATTTTTATAAGTCTCTATGAGATCCTCCCTCATTCTTCTGAAGTCCGGCGAGAACAATCCCAACCTGGTCAATATCTCCTCATATGACAGTCCCACCATCCCTGGAATCAGTCTGGTAAACCTTCGCTGCACTCCCTCGAGACCAAGAACATCCTTCCTCAGAGAAGGAGACCAAAAACTTCACACAATACTCCAAGTGTGGCGTCACCAAGGCCCTGTACAATTGCAGCAACACATCCCTGCTTCTGTACTAACCCTAACCCCATCCCTAACCCTAAAGATGCTGCTGCTTTTCAATTGCTGCACTAACACATTTATTTATTTGGTGACTCTGTCCAAGTTCAGGGAGTAGGTCAACAAAGCGATGAAATATCTATCCCATCACATCAATTATTCAATTCACAAAGAAACATAACAGTAGCCCATTGGCGGACTCCATGGTTCCTGGACTGCAACACTCATCCTCAAACCCATCAGGGAGTTCCTCCTTGTGATCCGCAGCCGCCTCAGGGAATCTTGGAGCACTGCTATTGTGAATGGAAATCCACCTCTGCCAATCAAACATCCGGCCTGGGTTCTCTGAGCCCCTGATTCTCCGGTCTGCTGAGTGGCTCCGCCATGTCGCGTGGTGCCGGCGACGCTTGCGCGGACCCGCGGCCGGAAGTGCAGTGCCCCGCATCGGCAGCAGGAATTGCGTGGAACACTCCGGGGCCCTGCTAGCCCCCTTAAAGTCGGAGAATTATTGCGGACTTTTTGGGGAAAAGTGCTGAGTGACTCGCCCCCGTTTTCTGGCGGGCATCTCTCTGAGGCAGCCTGTCGACCAATACAAAGTGCTGAACTGTGGAATTATGAATTTGTGTGTTGTCACGTGCACCGTGGTACAGTGAAAAGCATTGTTCTGTGTCCCGTTCAGGCACATCATTCCACACATATAAAAATACATTGGACTTACAGGAATCCACAATGAAAATACATAGACACAGGCATCGGGTGAAGCAAACAAGCCGGGAGTCTCCCTATTGGGGACTAAGACCTCACAACGGCGGGAAAACTGGCGCCAACCAGTCAGGCGTCGACAGACCACGGAGGGGTTGGCGCCCCTCCAGCTGGTGACAAAGGGCCGGCATGATTCCGTGCATGCGCAGATTGGCTGGCGTATTTTGGCGCATGCGCGGGAGGTTCTCTTCTCCTAGCCGGCCATGGCGCAGCACTACAGAAAGGAGTGCCCCCACAGAACAAGCCCGCCCACAGATTGGTGGGCCCCGATCGCAGGCCAGGCCACCGTGGGTCGGATTCCCCCCCCCCCCCCACCTCCGGCGAGGACCGCCCATGCATACTCACCTGCCAGGTCCTGCCACTGCGTGCGTTGAGTGATTCACGCCGGCGGGACTGGACATAAATAGACGGCCGCTCGGCCCACCGGATTCCGGAGAATCGCCGGAGGGGGCGGGGGGGGGGGGGGGGCTGCCAATGGCGCCCGATTGGCGTGGTGGGAATCCCGTCCCCGCCCGAAATACATCATGGGAGAATACGCAAGCCGGCTCCGGGGCGGCGGCGTGGGATTCGCGCCCCCCCCCCCCCCCCCGCCGATACTCTGACTCGGCGTGAGATCGGAATATCCAGCCCACGGAGTGCAGTACTACTCAGTGTGCAGATTTGTGAAGAGATCAGATCTGTCCATAGAGTCATGTATTATATCTCACCTTCTCTTCTTTAATGCATGTTAATTCTTCTGTTCAAAGCTGGCTCTTGAGAATCTGTTCAGTAACTTCCATCCATGTGTTGAAACAGAAAGAAACGTTTTGCATCTATTAAGATGGTTTGCACCCTAGCATCTGATGTGCCAATAACAACATCAGCTGGGATGGTAACACAAGTATGGAGAATGGAATAAAAAGCTGAAGGTTCCGTGCAAGTACCCTCACTATTTATGGACCATTGTGCTCCACAATTAAACTCACCACAAAGCTTTTTATATTTTTTAATACCTTTTCAAATTGTGGGGGGAAAAAAACTGAAGTGACGTCTCAGTAAAGCTGTGACCTGATTGGCTGGTAGAAAATCTGTTAAATTTAAAAATGAATATCATTGGAAAACTAATTAAATCTGCAGGTAGAGGAGTAACTAAACCTGAGGGCAGAGATTAGGATTTAGCATCTAAAATGTGCAGTAATAATCTAGCACCAGGGCCGTATAGTTAATTGTAACTTAAACTCACAATAATTTAAGTATTTATTTTAAATTAATTAACTAGTGCTTAAATGTCAATCAGTGGGGTGCAGTGCTGTAACTGTGAAGTGTGGGAGATCTGTGATGCTAAAAAGCAGGACCTCTGTGGTTGTAATCTCAGGATTGCCCCTGTGCCACGTGCCAGTGAGGCAAGAAAGAGGAGGATAGTGCAACTAAACACGTGGCTAAACTGGTGGTGTAGGAGGGGGTGTTTCAGGTTTCTGGACCATTGGGATCTCTTCCGGGGCATATCTGTACAAGAAGGACGGGTTGCATTAAATGGAGAGGCACCAATATTAAGACAGTCGTGAGAAAGGATATTAGCTCTGACAATGTGGAATCTGTATGGGTAGAGTTGAGAAATACCAAGGGGCAAAACACATTAGTGGGTGTCATATATAGACCCCCAAACTGCAGTGGTGAGGTTGGGAATGGCATTAAACACAAAATTAGAGATGTATGTAATAAGGGAATATTGGTGATCATGGGTGATTTTAATCTGCATACAGATTGGGCAAATCAAATTAGCCACAATGCCGTAGAGGAGGAATTCCTGGAGTGTATACGGGATGGTTTTGTTGACCAATATGTAGAGGAACCAACTAGAGAGTAGGCCATCTTAAACTAGGTACTGTGTAATGAGAAGGGGATCATTGCCAATCTGGCTGTACGAGATCCCTTGGGGATGAGCGACCATAAATTGCAAGAATGTTGTATCAAAATGGAGAGTGAAGTAGTTGATTCGGAGACTAGGTGCTGAATCTTAATAAAGGGAACAATGAAGATATGAGGCGTGAGTTGGCCTTGATAGATTGGGGAGAGTTACTTAAAGGGATGACAGTAGATAGACAATGACAAACATTCAAGGATCGCATGGAAGAACTACAGCAACTCTTCATTCCTATCTGGCACAAAAGCAACGGGGGTAAGACGGCCAATCCATGGGTTACAAAGGAGATTAGAAATAGTATCCGATCCAAGGAAGAAACATACAGATTGGCCAATAAAAATAATATGTCTGAGGATTGGGAGCAGTTTTGAATTCAGCAAAGAAGGACGGAGGGATTGAATAAGAAGGGGAAAGTACAGTGTGAATGGAAGCTTGCAGGGAACATAAAGACTGACACTAAGAGTTTCTACAGATATGTGACGAGAAAGAGATTGGTAAAGACAAATGTAGGCCCCCTACAGACAGAAACAGGGGAATGCATAATAAGGGACAAAGAAATGGCTGAGCAATTAAATACATACTTTGGTTCTGTCTTCACAAAAGAGGACACAAATCAGATACCAGAAATGCTGGAGAATGAAGGGTTTAGTGAGAGGGAAGAACTGAGGGAGATCAACATTAGTAGAGAAATGGTGCTGGGGAATTGATGGGATTGAAGGCGCCTGAAAATCTGCATCCCAGCGTGCTGAAGGAGGTGGCTCTGGAAATAGTGGACGAAATGGTGGTCATCTTCCTTGATTCTATAGACTCTGCAACTGTCCCTGAAGATTGGAGGGTAGCTCACGTCACTCCGATATTCAAAAGCGAGGTAGAGAGAAAGCAGGGAATTATAGACCAGTAAGCCTAACATCGGTGGTGGGAAAATGCTTGAATCTATTATCAAGGACTTTATAGCGGAACATTTACAAAGCAGTGGCAGGATCAGTCAGAGTCGGCATGGATTTAGAAAGGGAAAATCATGCTTGACAAATCTGTTGAAATTCTTTGAAGATGTAACCAGCACAGTTGGCAAGGGGGAGCCAGTCGATGTGGTATCTTTGGACTTTCAAAAGGCGTTTGACAAAGTCCCGCAAAAGGGATTATTGTGCATGATTTAAGCGCATGGGATTGGGGGAAATGTATTGAGGTGGATAGAAAACTGGTTGGCAGAGAGGAAGCAAAGAGTAGGGATTGATGGATCATTTTCAAATTGGCAGCCAGTAACCAGTGGGGTACCACAGGGATGGGTGCTGGGACCCCAACTATTCACAATATATCTCAATTATTTGGATGAGAGAACAAAATGGATCATCTCAAAGTTTGCAGATGATACCAAGTTAGGCATGAGGCTGAATTGTGACAAGGATGCAGGGATCCTACATCAAGATCTGGACAGGTTGGGCGAGTGGGCAAATCAATGGCAGATGCAGTATAATTTGGATCAGTGTGAAGTTATTCACTTTGGAAGTAAAAACAGGAAGGCAGATTACTACCTGAAATGTTGTAAATTGGGAGAGGGGAGTGTGCAGCGGGACCTGGATGTCCTTGTGCACCAGTCGCTGAAGGGAAGCATGCAGGTGCAGCAAGCGGTAAAGAAGGCTAACGGTATGTTGGCCTTCATTGTGAGAGGTTTTGAGTATAGAAGCAGGGATGTGTTGCTGCAATTATACAGGGCTTTGGTGAGGCCACACCTAGAATATTCTGTGCAGTTTTGGTCGCCTTCTCTGAGGAAGGATGTTCTTGCTCTCGAGGGAGTGCAGCGAAGGTTTCCCAGACTAATTACAGGAATGGCAGGACTGTCATATGAGGAGAGTTTGACGAGGTTGGGACTGTTCTCGCAGGAGTTCAGAAGAATGAGGGGGCATCTCACAGAAACCTATAAAATTCTAACAGGACTAGACAGGGTACTTGTACCGAAGATATTACCAATGATGGGCGTGTACGAAACCAGGGGTCACAGTCTGAGGATTCAGGATAAACCAATTCGGACAGATATAAGGAGACATTTTTCACCCAAAGAGTGGTGAGCCTATGGAATTCATTACCACAAGAAGTAGTTGATGCTAATACTATAGGATTTAAACGAGTGTGGCAGGGGGTGAGAAACAGAGCGTTGGCTTACAAGGTGTCATAACTGAAGCGGAATTGGAGAACAAAAATAATAGAACAGCATGACCTTCAGGCTGAGCAACAAAGATGACAAGTATGAGACGGGAGGTGGTCAATGCAGGGTTGAGGATGTTGTACCTAAACGCGCGCAGTATATGGAACAAGGTAAATGAGCTTGTTGTGCATATTGAAATTGGACGGTACAATGTTGTGGGCATCACAGACACGTGGCGGCAAGGGGATCAGGGCTGGGATCTAAATATACAAGGATATGTGTCCAATCGAAAGGACAGGCGGATGGGCAAAGCGGGCACGGTTGCATTGTTAGTAAGGAATGAAGTTAAGTCGATAGCAAGGAGCGATATAGGATCAGAAGGCCCAGAATCTCTGTGGGTATATTTGAGGAATCGCAAAGGTTAAAAGACCCTGATGGGAGTTATGTACAGGCCCCCTAGCAGTAGTCAGGATGTGGGGCGGAAAATAAATCAGGAGATAGAAAAGGAATGTAATAAAGGCAATATTACAATAATCATGGGGGACCAATATGCAGGTGGACTGGGAAAATTATGTTGGCAGTGGATCCCAAGAAAAGGAATTTGTGGAAGTTTAAGAGGTGTTTAATTTGAGCAGCTTGTTGTAGAGCCCACTAGGGAACAGGCAATTCTGGATTGGGGCTTAATATTTATGCTTAAACAGCTATCTTTTACCTATACTAGTTGTATTAGAGATACCTGACTTCTACTGTCAGCTCTTTGATAAATCGAAAGATTAAGTGAGATAGATCAGAATAAGATAAAAGACATAATTAATGCGATAGGATAGATAAAAGCGCAAAGTACAACTCATTCATATTGTCAGTGCAGTTTTAAACAATAGAATGGACACTTAGCATTGCAACAGGCATTTCAAAATAATTATTATAATTAATAAATTAATCAAATTTGATCCTTCTGATTCAGTATTAATAAATGATACAATATGTTAATAATACAGTCAAATAGTCGATTGATCAGTAACATTTCAACAATAACATTTCAGCTCTAATTCATCAATTGGGGGTACAGTTGGGTTAGTTTGAATCATTCTTATAGTTAGTCCCCTGCGTTTAGCGAATACTTCTTTGATGCACATAGCACATTTGTATGCTGTGTAAATGATGAATACAGCTACATAGGAGAATAGGATTATTCTTATTGTGGACATTCCAGTGTGTCCAAGCCACTCGCAACTTTTATCCCAGAGAGAGATAAATGGATCAGAGAGAGATCAAGTTTTTTTATTTATTTTTGGATATGTAATGCCAAATCTATAACTTCTTTAGAGTGATCGGGAATGAGAGTGCAACATTCTGCACCAATCAGGGCGCAGGTGCCACCTTTTTCAGCTAGCACATACTCAAGTGCCATTCGATTTTGTAATACTACGGTTAACATTTTACAGATCTTAACATTGATATACTGATTGAAAATTGATATCATCATTACATAATTCAACAATAAACAATTAATAATAACTTCATGTATACAAATAAAATGATTATATAATAAAAAGTTGAACATATGATTTAGTAATAAATAGTAAAATGATTATCAAAATTGAACAATAAAACTTTGTATTGCATGTGAATTGTCAAGGCTTTGACATCTTCTGGATTATCCCCAAAAACTTTTGAAAGGGTTAATTTTCTTGCAGAGACAAAAAGGGGCGTGGAGCTTGGAATGATGCCATTCACATCTCTAAACGTTTTTATATTTGAAAATATTTGTCACTCAAATGGACTGGGAGTAAAAGTTGGATTGCTGCCAAATTCCCGTTATCAAATGTCTTTGAACGATCTGTTCTTTTGGAATATAGATTTGTTTTAACCAGAGTTTAAAAAAAAATAAATCAGCTTCCACATTGTTTGAAGTTTTAATTGCCAGGCTAATTTTAAACATTTATTTTAAAATATCAAACACAATAACTTTTTGAATATATAACTGAACCAATTTTGCGCTGTATCTTGGTTGTCTGTAGATCAATTCGTTGATTCTGTTAAAGGAAACACAGCTAACAAGATATGCTTATCTCTTTAAATTAATAAAGCAACGTTCAGAATAATGACAGTTTTCTTAAGTTGACAGTTCTTGGAAACTTTTTAGCGATACGTTGAGGTTTCTTTAGCTGCTTTGATGGCAGCTGTTCTGTTCTGAGTAAGTTCCCTTTTTCCTTTGGAAATTATCTGTCCCAAGGAAACACCTTCTTTCTGGGCAATTTGTGCTTTGTGAAAGCTAGCTTTGTGACTGTTAGTACTGAGGTGGTTCAAGACCACCCGTAAGTCTTTGTCATGATCAACTTTATTGATGGAGGTTATCAGAACATCATCTTCATACTGGATAATGGTGGAAGGCCGAACAGGCGGTTTCTTGAGATTATTCTGTAGAGCCATGTGGTAAACAGTTGGGTTATTATGATACTGTTGCTGATTAACTCTAAAAGCAAACCATGGTTGTAGTTGCTTAGCCAGTGGTACTGACCAGACGCCATACAGGATGTGGCTTGTTGGTAAGCGTTACATGGTTGATCACGAAGTGGAAATGTATTGTAGTGAACATTGTCTACTTCATTATCATCTCTCGAATCCATCCGTTGTTTATGATAGCATTTTGCCATCCAGTGTCCTACTCTACCACAGAAAAGACATTGTGGTATTTTCTTACGTGATTTTAATGGAGCAAGGGTACATGTTTGCCCTGGTGCTGGTGGTGAAATTGTAGTTACAGCTGATATTCCTGCAGGTGCTGCAGCAGCCGCCGCTGGAGCAGCAGGCAACATGGGCTGGATTTCAGCAATAGGCTGCATTTGAGCAGCTGCAGTGTTAAAAGTTGCCTGATTGTGCAAACCACGATCTATCTGAATGCATCGGTCAACTATGTCTCGGTATGTGCCAGCTGTGGCCCAAGCTGGTAAAACCAAATTCAAGGCAGCAGAAACTTCAGATTTAACACCGGCTATAAAAGCCTTTTTAATGGACTTAAAGTGCTTGCATCCCATGTGTCATTTTCCTGGTCGAGTGTCATCCCTGAATATTCCATCCAAGTATGTAAAAATCTTTCCTCAAAATCCTGAATATCTTCATTATTTTTTTGAATGCAAGATGTGATCTTAGACCAATTGGTCCTCGGGTGGCGAAATTTTAATCGCCCATTCTTGACTGCTAGCCAACCAGCTTCTAAATTTTGCAAATTGTCTCCAAGGGCAACTTCTACTTCATTTCTAAGGGTTGAATTTACACGAGTACCTAGCATGATAGTCAGAATTTGTACTTCATCAAATGGGTGGAGACTGTAAATGGCTTGTAATCTGTGAATTCCATCCCATGTCGTCATACCACGTTTTTAGGGTGTGGAAGATCTTTGGACCATTCGTCAATTTTTGAAGGATCTGTTGGTTCATGAACCCATTGGTGGTCAAATATGTTTCTCGTGATAGTTTCACCATTTTCTTCTATTTTTTTGCTTCCAACTCTAACCCGCTTGCGTTTTAAAGGGGCTAGTCAAATTCATTTAGTATTTTGCATTGTAGGGACACTATCTTCGTATGATTCATCTAACAAAGGAACAGATTTATTATTGACACTTGATCTCGGCTGTGCAATTTATGATAGAATTTTGCCATCCAGTGTCCTACTCTACCACAGAAAAGACATTGTGGTATTTTCTTACGTGATTTTAATGGAGCAAGGGTACATGTTTGCCCTTGTGCTGGTGGTGAAATTGTAGTTACTGCTGATATTCCTGCAGGTGCTGCAGCAGCCGCCGCTGGAGCATAGGGTAATATGCTGCTAGGTGGGGTGCTTGTGCCGCTTTCTGAGTTTGTACTGCTTGTTCAAATTTCTGCACAGAAAGATTGCAGTGTTCAGTGCCGTTGTTTATATCTCTTTCTAAAACACATCTTTCTTAGATTAACTTGCAATTTTCAAGTTCAATTCGCTCAGTTGTAAATTGCAACTGTTGGTATTCTGACTCCACTTTGAAAACTTGAATTTCGAATTCTGCTATTTGAAAAGATAACTGCTGGAGTTCAGACGTTCTATTTTGCAAATCTGTTTTGATTTCATCACTCAAGTTTGGATTTTGCATCTCGCAATTCTGTTTTAAATTCTTCATAATGCTCAAGTTTGGATTTTGCATCTTGCAATTCTTCAACAACTGCAATTAGTTGGTCTTTAGTGGACCTATACTCATCATCACTTCGCTCAGTATTTAATTGCAACGGTTGGTATTTTGACTCCACTTCAAAAACTTGATTTTGTAATTCTGAATCCACTTTAAAAACTTGAATTTGGAATTCTGCTATTTGAAAAGATAACTGCTGGAGTTCAGAGCGTTTATTTTGCAAATCTGTTTTAATTTCATCATAATG
>NW_027309514.1:0-30000 GCF_047496885.1 Scyliorhinus torazame | reverse complement strand
AACAGCTCGGGAGGTGAGTGAGCCGGGACATTGAAAACAGCGCGGGAGGAGAGAGAGTCGGGACAGTGAAAACAGCGCGGGAGGAGAGTGAGCCGGGACAGTGAAAACAGCGCGGGAGCTGAGTGAGCCGGGACAGTGAAAACAGCGCGGGAGGTGAGTGAGCCGGGACAGTGAAAACAGCGCGGGAGGAGAGTGAGCCGGGACATTGAAAACAGCGCGAGAGGAGAGTGAGCCGGGACATTGAAAACAGCGCGGGAGGAGAGTGAGCCGGGACAGTGAAAACAGCGCGAGAGGAGAGTGAGCCGGGACATTGAAAACAGCGCGAGAGGTGAGTGAGCCGGGACAGTGAAAACAGCGCGAGAGGTGAGTGAGCCGGGACATTGAAAACAGCGCGGGAGCTGAGTGAGCCGGGACATTGAAAACAGCGCGAGAGGTGAGTGAGCCGGAACAGTGAAAACAGTGCGGGAGGTGAGTGAGCCGGGACAGTGAAAACAGCGCGGGAGCTGAGTGAGCCGGGACAGTGAAAACAGCGCGAGAGGTGAGTGAGCCGGGACATTGAAAACAGCGCGGGAGCTGAGTGAGCCGGGACAGTGAAAACAGCGCGAGAGGTGAGTGAGCCGGGACAGTGAAAACAGTGCGGGAGCTGAGTGAGCCGGGACATTGAAAACAGCGCGGGAGGTGATTGAGCCGGGAAATTGAAAACAGCGCGGGAGCTGAGTGAGCCGGGACAGTGAAAACAGTGCGAGAGGTGAGTGAGCCGGGACAGTGAAAACAGCGCGAGGGGTGAGTGAGCCGGGACATTGAAAACAGCGCGAGGGGTGAGTGAGCCGGGACAGTGAAAACAGCGCGAGGGGTGAGTGAGCCGGGACATTGAAAACAGCGCGAGACGTGAGTGAGCCGGGACATTGAAAACAGCGCGGGAGGATAGTGAGCCAGGACAGTGAAAACAGCGCTGGCGGTGAGTGAGCCGGGACTCTGAAAACAGCGCGAGAGGTGAGTGAGCCGGGACATTGAAAACAGCGCGGGAGGTGAGTGAGCCGGGACGTTGAAAACAGCGCGGGAGCTGAGTGAGCCGGGACAGTGAAAACAGCGCGGGAGGAGAGAGAGTCGGGACAGTGAAAACAGCGCGGGAGGAGAGTGAGCCGGGACAGTGAAAACAGCGCGAGAGGTGAGTGAGCCGGGACAGTGAAAACAGCGCGAAAGGAGAGAGAGCCGGGACATTGAAAACAGCGCGGGAGGTGAGTGAGCCGGGACGTTGAAAACAGCGCGGGAGGTGAGTGAGCCGGGACATTGAAAACAGCGCGGGAGGAGAGAGAGTCGGGACAGTGAAAACAGCGCGGGAGGAGAGTGAGCCGGGACAGTGAAAACAGCGCGGGAGCTGAGTGAGCCGGGACAGTGAAAACAGCGCGGGAGGTGAGTGAGCCGGGACAGTGAAAACAGCGCAGGAGGAGAGAGAGTCGGGACAGTGAAAACAGCGCGGGAGGTGAGTGAGCCGGGACAGTGAAAACAGCGCGGGAGGAGAGAGAGTCGGGACAGTGAAAACAGCGCGGGAGGAGAGAGAGTCGGGACAGTGAAAACAGCGCGGGAGGTGAGTGAGCCGGGACAGTGAAAACAGCGCGGGAGGAGAGAGAGTCGGGACAGTGAAAACAGCGCGGGAGGAGAGTGAGCCGGGACAGTGAAAACAGCGCGGGAGCTGAGTGAGCCGGGACAGTGAAAACAGCGCGGGAGGTGAGTGAGCCGGGACAGTGAAAACAGCGCGTGAGGTGAGTGAGCCGGGAAATTGGAAACAGCGCGTGAGGTGACTGAGCCGGGACAGTGAAAACAGCGCGAGAGGTGAGTGAGCCGGGACAGTGAAAACAGCGCGAGAGGTGAGTGAGCCGGGAAATTGGAAACAGCGCGTGAGGTGAGTGAGCCGGGACAGTGAAAACAGCGCGAGAGGTGAGTCAGCCGGGACAGTGAAAACAGCGCGAGAGGTGAGTGAGCCGGGAAATTGGAAACAGCGCGAGAGGTGAGTGAGCCGGGACAGTGAAAACAGCGCGAGAGGTGAGTGAGCCGGGACATTGAAAACAGCGCGAGAGGTGAGTGAGCCGGGACATTGAAAACAGCGCGAGAGGTGAGTGAGCCGCGACAGTGAAAACAGCGCGAGAGGTGAGTGAGCCGGGACAGTGAAAACAGCGCGAGAGGTGAGTGAGCCGGGACAGTGAAAACAGCGCGGGAGGTGAGTGAGCCGGGACATTGAAAACAGCGCGAGAGGTGAGTGAGCCGCGACAGTGAAAACAGCGCGAGAGGTGAGTGAGCCGGGACAGTGAAAACAGCGCGAGAGGTGAGTGAGCCGGGACATTTAAAACAGAGCGAGAGGTGAGTGAGCCGGGACAGTGAAAACAGCGCGGGAGGTGAGTGAGCCGGGACAGTGAAAACAGCGCGAGAGGTGAGTGAGCCGGGACAGTGAAAACAGCGAGAGAGGTGAGTGAGCCGGGACATTTAAAACAGAGCGAGAGCTGAGTGAGCCGGGACATTGAAAACAGCGCGGGAGCGGAGTGAGCCGGGACAGTGAAAACAGCGCGGGAGCTGAGTGAGCCGGGACAGTGAAAACAGCGCGAGAGGTGAGTGAGCCGGGACATTGAAAACAGCGCGGGAGCTGAGTGAGCCGGGACAGTGAAAACAGCGCGAGAGGTGAGTGAGCCGGGACAGTGAAAACAGCGCGGGAGGTGATTGAGCCGGGAAATTGAAAACAGCGCGGGAGCTGAGTGAGCCGGGACAGTGAAAACAGTGCGGGAGGTGAGTGAGCCGGGACATTGAAAACAGCGCGAGACGTGAGTGAGCCGGGACATTGAAAACAGCGCGGGAGGATAGTGAGCCAGGACAGTGAAAACAGCGCTGGAGGTGAGTGAGCCGGGACTCTGAAAACAGCGCGGGAGGTGAGTGAGCCGGGACATTGAAAACAGCGCCGGAGGAGAGTGAGCCGGGACAGTGAAAACAGCGCGGGAGGTGAGTGAGCCGGGACATTGAAAACAGCGCGAGAGGTGAGTGAGCCGGGACATTGAAAACAGCGCGAGAGGAGAGAGAGCCGGGACATTGAAAACAGCGCGGGAGGTGAGTGAGCCGGGACATTGAAAACAGCGCGAGAGGAGAGAGAGCCGGGACATTGAAAACAGCGCCAGAGGTGAGTGAGCCGGGACAGTGAAAACAGCGCGAGAGGTGAGTGAGCCGGAACAGTGAAAACAGCGCGGGAGGTGTGTGAGCCGGGACAGTGAAAACCGCGAGGGAGGAGAGTGAGCCGGGACAGTGAAAACAGCGCGAGAGGAGAGAGAGCCGGGACATTGAAAACAGCGCCAGAGGTGAGTGAGCCGGGACGTTGAAAACAGCGCGGGAGCTGAGTGAGCCGGGACAGTGAAAACAGCGCGAGAGGTGAGTGAGCCGGGACAGTGAAAACAGCGCGAAAGGAGAGAGAGCCGGGACATTGAAAACAGCGCGGGAGGTGAGTGAGCCGGGACGTTGAAAACAGCTCGGGAGGTGAGTGAGCCGGGACATTGAAAACAGCGCGGGAGGAGAGAGAGTCGGGACAGTGAAAACAGCGCGGGAGGAGAGTGAGCCGGGACAGTGAAAACAGCGCGGGAGCTGAGTGAGCCGGGACAGTGAAAACAGCGCGGGAGGTGAGTGAGCCGGGACAGTGAAAACAGCGCGGGAGGAGAGTGAGCCGGGACATTGAAAACAGCGCGAGAGGAGAGTGAGCCGGGACATTGAAAACAGCGCGGGAGGAGAGTGAGCCGGGACAGTGAAAACAGCGCGAGAGGAGAGTGAGCCGGGACATTGAAAACAGCGCGAGAGGTGAGTGAGCCGGGACAGTGAAAACAGCGCGAGAGGTGAGTGAGCCGGGACATTGAAAACAGCGCGGGAGCTGAGTGAGCCGGGACATTGAAAACAGCGCGAGAGGTGAGTGAGCCGGAACAGTGAAAACAGTGCGGGAGGTGAGTGAGCCGGGACAGTGAAAACAGCGCGGGAGCTGAGTGAGCCGGGACAGTGAAAACAGCGCGAGAGGTGAGTGAGCCGGGACATTGAAAACAGCGCGGGAGCTGAGTGAGCCGGGACAGTGAAAACAGCGCGAGAGGTGAGTGAGCCGGGACAGTGAAAACAGTGCGGGAGCTGAGTGAGCCGGGACATTGAAAACAGCGCGGGAGGTGATTGAGCCGGGAAATTGAAAACAGCGCGGGAGCTGAGTGAGCCGGGACAGTGAAAACAGTGCGAGAGGTGAGTGAGCCGGGACAGTGAAAACAGCGCGAGGGGTGAGTGAGCCGGGACATTGAAAACAGCGCGAGGGGTGAGTGAGCCGGGACAGTGAAAACAGCGCGAGGGGTGAGTGAGCCGGGACATTGAAAACAGCGCGAGACGTGAGTGAGCCGGGACATTGAAAACAGCGCGGGAGGATAGTGAGCCAGGACAGTGAAAACAGCGCTGGCGGTGAGTGAGCCGGGACTCTGAAAACAGCGCGAGAGGTGAGTGAGCCGGGACATTGAAAACAGCGCGGGAGGTGAGTGAGCCGGGACGTTGAAAACAGCGCGGGAGCTGAGTGAGCCGGGACAGTGAAAACAGCGCGGGAGGAGAGAGAGTCGGGACAGTGAAAACAGCGCGGGAGGAGAGTGAGCCGGGACAGTGAAAACAGCGCGAGAGGTGAGTGAGCCGGGACAGTGAAAACAGCGCGAAAGGAGAGAGAGCCGGGACATTGAAAACAGCGCGGGAGGTGAGTGAGCCGGGACGTTGAAAACAGCGCGGGAGGTGAGTGAGCCGGGACATTGAAAACAGCGCGGGAGGAGAGAGAGTCGGGACAGTGAAAACAGCGCGGGAGGAGAGTGAGCCGGGACAGTGAAAACAGCGCGGGAGCTGAGTGAGCCGGGACAGTGAAAACAGCGCGGGAGGTGAGTGAGCCGGGACAGTGAAAACAGCGCAGGAGGAGAGAGAGTCGGGACAGTGAAAACAGCGCGGGAGGTGAGTGAGCCGGGACAGTGAAAACAGCGCGGGAGGAGAGAGAGTCGGGACAGTGAAAACAGCGCGGGAGGAGAGAGAGTCGGGACAGTGAAAACAGCGCGGGAGGTGAGTGAGCCGGGACAGTGAAAACAGCGCGGGAGGAGAGAGAGTCGGGACAGTGAAAACAGCGCGGGAGGAGAGTGAGCCGGGACAGTGAAAACAGCGCGGGAGCTGAGTGAGCCGGGACAGTGAAAACAGCGCGGGAGGTGAGTGAGCCGGGACAGTGAAAACAGCGCGTGAGGTGAGTGAGCCGGGAAATTGGAAACAGCGCGTGAGGTGACTGAGCCGGGACAGTGAAAACAGCGCGAGAGGTGAGTGAGCCGGGACAGTGAAAACAGCGCGAGAGGTGAGTGAGCCGGGAAATTGGAAACAGCGCGTGAGGTGAGTGAGCCGGGACAGTGAAAACAGCGCGAGAGGTGAGTGAGCCGGGACAGTGAAAACAGCGCGAGAGGTGAGTGAGCCGGGAAATTGGAAACAGCGCGAGAGGTGAGTGAGCCGGGACAGTGAAAACAGCGCGAGAGGTGAGTGAGCCGGGACATTGAAAACAGCGCGAGAGGTGAGTGAGCCGGGACATTGAAAACAGCGCGAGAGGTGAGTGAGCCGCGACAGTGAAAACAGCGCGAGAGGTGAGTGAGCCGGGACAGTGAAAACAGCGCGAGAGGTGAGTGAGCCGGGACAGTGAAAACAGCGCGGGAGGTGAGTGAGCCGGGACATTGAAAACAGCGCGAGAGGTGAGTGAGCCGCGACAGTGAAAACAGCGCGAGAGGTGAGTGAGCCGGGACAGTGAAAACAGCGCGAGAGGTGAGTGAGCCGGGACATTTAAAACAGAGCGAGAGGTGAGTGAGCCGGGACAGTGAAAACAGCGCGGGAGGTGAGTGAGCCGGGACAGTGAAAACAGCGCGAGAGGTGAGTGAGCCGGGACAGTGAAAACAGCGAGAGAGGTGAGTGAGCCGGGACATTTAAAACAGAGCGAGAGCTGAGTGAGCCGGGACATTGAAAACAGCGCGGGAGCGGAGTGAGCCGGGACAGTGAAAACAGCGCGGGAGCTGAGTGAGCCGGGACAGTGAAAACAGCGCGAGAGGTGAGTGAGCCGGGACATTGAAAACAGCGCGGGAGCTGAGTGAGCCGGGACAGTGAAAACAGCGCGAGAGGTGAGTGAGCCGGGACAGTGAAAACAGCGCGGGAGGTGATTGAGCCGGGAAATTGAAAACAGCGCGGGAGCTGAGTGAGCCGGGACAGTGAAAACAGTGCGGGAGGTGAGTGAGCCGGGACATTGAAAACAGCGCGAGACGTGAGTGAGCCGGGACATTGAAAACAGCGCGGGAGGATAGTGAGCCAGGACAGTGAAAACAGCGCTGGAGGTGAGTGAGCCGGGACTCTGAAAACAGCGCGGGAGGTGAGTGAGCCGGGACATTGAAAACAGCGCGAGAGGAGAGAGAGCCGGGACATTGAAAACAGCGCCAGAGGTGAGTGAGCCGGGACAGTGAAAACAGCGCGAGAGGTGAGTGAGCCGGAACAGTGAAAACAGCGCGGGAGGTGTGTGAGCCGGGACAGTGAAAACCGCGAGGGAGGAGAGTGAGCCGGGACAGTGAAAACAGCGCGAGAGGAGAGAGAGCCGGGACATTGAAAACAGCGCCAGAGGTGAGTGAGCCGGGACAGTGAAAACAGCGCGGGAGCTGAGTGAGCCGGGACAGTGAAAACAGCGCGGGAGGTGAGTGAGCCGGGACAGTGAAAACAGCGCAGGAGGAGAGAGAGTCGGGACAGTGAAAACAGCGCGGGAGGTGAGTGAGCCGGGACAGTGAAAACAGCGCGGGAGGAGAGAGAGTCGGGACAGTGAAAACAGCGCGGGAGGAGAGAGAGTCGGGACAGTGAAAACAGCGCGGGAGGTGAGTGAGCCGGGACAGTGAAAACAGCGCGGGAGGAGAGAGAGTCGGGACAGTGAAAACAGCGCGGGAGGAGAGTGAGCCGGGACAGTGAAAACAGCGCGGGAGCTGAGTGAGCCGGGACAGTGAAAACAGCGCGTGAGGTGAGTGAGCCGGGAAATTGGAAACAGCGCGTGAGGTGACTGAGCCGGGACAGTGAAAACAGCGCGAGAGGTGAGTGAGCCGGGACAGTGAAAACAGCGCGAGAGGTGAGTGAGCCGGGAAATTGGAAACAGCGCGTGAGGTGAGTGAGCCGGGACAGTGAAAACAGCGCGAGAGGTGAGTGAGCCGGGACAGTGAAAACAGCGCGGGAGCTGAGTGAGCCGGGACAGTGAAAACAGCGCGAGAGGTGAGTGAGCCGGGACAGTGAAAACAGCGCGAGAGGTGAGTGAGCCGGGACAGTGAAAACAGCGCGAGAGGTGAGTGAGCCGGGACAGTGAAAACAGCGCGAGAGGAGAGTGAGCCGGGACATTGAAAACAGCGCGAGAGGTGAGTGAGCCGGGACATTGAAAACAGCGCGAGAGGTGAGTGAGCCGGGACATTGAAAACAGCGCGAGAGGTGAGTGAGCCGCGACAGTGAAAACAGCGCGAGAGGTGAGTGAGCCGGGACAGTGAAAACAGCGCGAGAGGTGAGTGAGCCGGGACAGTGAAAACAGCGAGAGAGGTGAGTGAGCCGGGACATTTAAAACAGAGCGAGAGGTGAGTGAGCCGGGACAGTGAAAACAGCGCGGGAGCTGAGTGAGCCGGGACAGTGAAAACAGCGCGAGAGGTGAGTGAGCCGGGACATTGAAAACAGCGCGGGAGCTGAGTGAGCCGGGACAGTGAAAACAGCGCGAGAGGTGAGTGAGCCGGGACAGTGAAAACAGTGCAGGAGCTGAGTGAGCCGGGACAGTGAAAACAGTGCGGGAGGTGAGTGAGCCGGGACATTGAAAACAGCGCGAGACGTGAGTGAGCCGGGACATTGAAAACAGCGCGGGAGGATAGTGAGCCAGGACAGTGAAAACAGCGCTGGAGGTGAGTGAGCCGGGACTCTGAAAACAGCGCGGGAGGTGAGTGAGCCGGGACATTGAAAACAGCGCCGGAGGAGAGTGAGCCGGGACATTGAAAACAGCGCGAGAGGAGAGAGAGCCGGGACATTGAAAACAGCGCCAGAGGTGAGTGAGCCGGGACAGTGAAAACAGCGCGAGAGGTGAGTGAGCCGGAACAGTGAAAACAGCGCGGGAGGTGAGTGAGCCGCGACAGTGAAAACAGCGCGAGAGGTGAGTGAGCCGGGACAGTGAAAACAGCGCGGGAGGAGAGAGAGCCGGGACAGTGAAAACAGCGCGAGAGGTGAGTGAGCCGG
This sequence comes from Scyliorhinus torazame, assembly GCF_047496885.1. Classification (NCBI taxonomy): domain Eukaryota; kingdom Metazoa; phylum Chordata; class Chondrichthyes; order Carcharhiniformes; family Scyliorhinidae; genus Scyliorhinus; species Scyliorhinus torazame. The sequence continues at coordinate 21,714 of NW_027309514.1, read as the reverse complement.
GACATTGAAAACAGCGCGAGAGGTGAGTGAGCCGGGACATTGAAAACAGCGCGAGAGGTGAGTGAGCCGCGACAGTGAAAACAGCGCGAGAGGTGAGTGAGCCGGGACAGTGAAAACAGCGCGGGAGGTGAGTGAGCCGGGACAGTGAAAACAGCGCGAGAGGTGAGTGAGCCGGAACAGTGAAAACAGCGCGGGAGGAGAGAGAGCCGGGACAGTGAAAACAGCGCGAGAGGTGAGTGAGCCGGGACTTTGAAAACAGCGCGGGAGGAGAGAGAGCCGGGAGATTTAAAAAGCGCAGGAGCTGTGAGTCAGAGCGAAGATTTAAAAAGATCGCGGCCTAGTTTCGGGAGCCGTTCGGAGGAGGAGGAGCAGTCTCTGTCAGGGAGAGAACCTGAGAACATCTAAGACACTCAGAAGGTAAGTAAGTGATTTTTACTCATTTTTACTTTTATACCTTTTTCAAATTGTGTGTGTCGGGGGGAAACTGAAGTGACATCACAGAAAAGCTGTGGCCTGAGTGGCTGGTTGGGAATCTACACTCAATTTAAAAAATTTAGCATTGGTAACTAATTAAACATAATTACTTAATTATAATTTAGAGGGATATCTAAGCCAGAGATCGGAGAGTACTATATTTAGCTTTCGCATTTCTATTAGAAATCTAGTGCTAGGAAACAGATAGTTAACAGTAACTTTGAAAAAATTATATAAAAATTTATTTTTAAAAAACTTTTAATTTTAATTAATTGACGCAATGTCAGTTAGAGGGGTGCTGTGCTCTGACTGTGAGATGTGGCAGGTCCGGGAGGCTTCCAGCGTCCCGGATGGCTTCATCTGCAGAAAGTGCACCCAACTGGAGCTCCTCACAGACCACATGGTTTGGTTGGAGCAGCAATTGGATGCACTTAGGAGCATGCAGGTGGCGGAAAGTGTCATAGATCGCAGTTATGTAAATGTGGTCACACCCAAGGTGCAGGCAGAGAAATGGGTGACCACCAGAAAGGGCAGGCAGTCAGTGCAGAAATCCCCTGTGGTTGTCCCCCTCTCGAACAGGTATACCCCTTTGGATACTGTCGGGGGGGGATAGCCTATCAGGGGAAAACAGCAGCAGCCAGAGCAGTGGCACCATGGCTGGCTCTGATGTTCAGAAGGGAGGGTCAAAGTGCAGAAGAGCAATAGTAATAGGGGACTCTATAGTCAGGGGCACAGATAGGCGCTTCTGTGGACGTGAAAGAGACTCCAGGATGGTATGTTGCCTCCCTGGTGCCAGGGTCCAGGATGTCTCCGAACGGGTAGAGGGCATCCTGAAGGGGGAGGGCAAACAGGCAGAGGTCGTTGTACATATTGGTACTAACGACATAGGCAGGAAGGGGCATGAGGTCCTGCAGCAGGAGTTCAGGGAGCTAGGCAGAAAGTTAAAAGACAGGACCTCTAGGGTTGTAATCTCGGGATTACTCCCTGTGCCACGTGCCAGTGAGGCTAGAAATAGGAAGATAGAGCAGCTAAACACGTGGCTAAACAGCTGGTGTAGGAGGGAGGGTTTCCGTTATCTGGACCACTGGGAGCTCTTCCGGGGCAGGTGTGACCTATATAAGAAGGACGGGTTGCATCTAAACCGGAGAGGCATAAATATCCTGGCCGCGAGGTTTGCTAGTGTCACACGGGAGGGTTTAAACTAGTATGGCAGGGGGGTGGGCACGGGAGCAATAGGTCAGAAGGTGAGAGCATTGAGGGTGAACTAGGGAATAGGGACAGTGGGGCTCTGAGGCAGAGCAGACAGGGATAAGTTGCTGAACACAGCAGGTCTGGTGGCCTGAAGTGCATATGTTTTAATGCAATAAGTATTACGGGTAAGGCAGATGAACTTAGAGCTTGGATTAGTACTTGGAACTATGATGTTGTTGCCATTACAGATACCTGGTTGAGGGAAGGGCAGGATTGGCAGCTAAGCGTTCCAGGATTTAGATGTTTCAGGCGGGATAGAGGGGGATGTAAAAGGGAGGCGGAGTTGCGCTACTGGTTAGGGAGAATATCACAGCTGTACTGCGGGAGGACACCTCAGAGGGCAGTGAGGCTATATGGGTAGAGATCAGAAATAAGAAGGGTGCAGTCACAATGTTGGGGGTTTACTACAGGCCTCCCAACAGCCAGCGGGAGATAGAGGTGCAGATAGGTAGGCAGATTTTGGAAAAGAGTAAAAACAACAGGGTTGTGGTGATGGGAGACTTCAACTTCCCCAATATTGACTGGGACTCACTTAGTGCCAGGGGCTTAGACGGGGCGGAGTTTGTAAGGAGCATCCAGGAGGGCTTCTTAAAATAATATGTAGACAGTCCAACTAGGGAAGGGGCAGTACTGGAACCGGTATTGGGGAATGAGCCCGGCCAGGTGGTAGATGTTTCAGTAGGGGAGCATTTCGGTAACAGTGACCACAGTTCAGTAAGTTTTAAAGTGCTGGTGGACAAGGATAAGAGTGGTCCAAGGATGAATGTGCTAAATTGGGGGAAGGCTAATTATAACAATATTAGGCGGGAACTGAAGAACCTAGATTGGGGGCAGATGTTTGAGGGCAAATCAACATCTGACATGTGGGAGGCTTTCAAGTGTCAGTTGAAAGGAATTCAGGACCGGCATGTTCCTGTGAGGAAGAAGGATAAATAGGGCAATTTCCGGGAACCTTGGATAACAAGAAATATTGTAGGCCTCGTTTAAAAGAAAAAGGAGGCATTTGTCAGGGCTAAAAGGCTGGGAACAGACGAAGCCTGCGTGGAATATAAGGAAAGTAGGAAGGAACTTAAGCAAGGAGTCAGGAGGGCTAGAAGGGGTCACGAAAAGTCATTGGCAAATAGGGTTAAGGAAAATCCCAAGGCTTTTTACACGTACATAAAAAGCAAGAGGGTAGCCAGGGAAAGGGTTGGCCCACTGAAGGATAGGCAAGGGAATCTATGTGTGGAGCCAGAGGAAATGGGCGAGGTACTAAATGAATACTTTGCATCAGTATTCACCAAAGAGAAGAAATTGGTAGATGTTGAGTCTGGAGAAGGGTGTGTAGATAGCCTGGGTCACATTGAGATCCAAAAAGACGAGGTGTTGGGTGTCTTAAAAAATATTAAGGTAGATAAGTCCCCAGGGCCTGATGGGATCTACCCCAGAATACTGAAGGAGGCTGGAGAGGAAATTGCTGAGGCCTTGACAGAAATCTTTGGATCCTTACTGTCTTCAGGGGATGTCCCGGAGGACTGGAGAATAGCCAATGTTGTTCCTCTGTTTAAGATGGGTAGCAAGGATAATCCAGGGAACTACAGGCCGGTGAGCCTTACTTCAGTGGTAGGGAAATTACTGGAGAGAATTCTTCGAGACAGGATCTACTCCCATTTGGAAGCAAATGGACGTATTAGTGAGAGGCAGCATGGTTTTGTGAAGGGGAGGTCGTGTCTCACTAACTTGATCACGTTTTTCGAGGAGGTCACTCAGATGATTGATGCAGGTAGGGCAGTGGATGTTGTCTGTATGGACTTCAGTAAGGCCTTTGACAAGGTCCCTCATGGTAGACTAGTACAAAAGGTGAAGTCACACGGGATCAGGGGTGAGCTGGCAAGGTGGATACAGAACTGGCTAGGTCATAGAAGGCAGAGAGTAGCAATGGAAGGATGCTTTTCTAATTGGAGGGCTGTGACCAGTGGTGTTCCGCAGGGATCAGTGCTGGGACCGTTGCTGTTTGTAGTATATATAAATGATTTGGAGGAAAATGTAACTGGTCTGATTAGTAAGTTTGCAGACGACACAAAGGTTGGTGGAATTGCGGATAGCGATGAGGACTGTCAGAGGATACAGCAGGATTTAGATTGTTTGGAGACTTGGGCGGAGAGATGGCAGATGGAGTTTAATCCGGACAAATGTGAGGTAATGCATTTTGGAAGGTCTAATGCAGGTAGGGAATATACAGTGAATGGTAGAACCCTCAAGAGTATTGAAAGTCAAAGAGATCTAGGAGTACAGGTCCACAGGTCACTGAAAGGGGCAACACAGGTGGAGAAGGTAGTCAAGAAGGCATATGGCATGCTTGCCTTCATTGGCCGGGGCATTGAGTATAAGAATTGGCAAGTCATGTTGCAGCTGTATAGAACCTTAGTTAGGCCACACTTGGAGTATAGTATTCAATTCTGATCGCCACACTACCAGAAGGATGTGGAGGCTTTAGAATAGAATTTACAGTGCAGAAGGAGGTCATTCGGCCCATCGAGTCTGCACCGGCTCTTGGAAAGAGCACCCTACCCAAGGTCAATGCCTACACCCTATCCCCATAACCCAGTATCCCCACCCAACACTAAGGGCAATTTTGGACACTAAGGGCAATTTATCATGGCCAATCCACCTAACCCGCACATCTTTGGACTGTGGGAGGAAACCGGAGCACCCAGAGGAATCCCTGAACTGTCGAACAGCAGAATAAACTCAACAGGAAGTTAGTAAATTACAAGAAAACCAAAGACAAAAGTTCTTGAGCTTTGGAACAATAAGGAGGGGCTGTTCATGAGCCTTCACGCACTGCAAGGATCCTTCAGGTAAGAGTATGAAGTGAGACAAAATGAATTTATCGTCATTCTGAAAGAACTCACAAACAGTTTCAGAGGGAGCTCAGGAATGCTCACTATTCTGGAGAAAGCTCGGAGGTACGAGAATGAGGCTGCAGGGCGAAAGGCAACAATCGCACATTTGGAAGGAATTCTGGAAAATCATTTCATGCACAAAGAGCAAATGAAGAAATGAAAATCAAGAAGTCAGAAAGAGAGGGCACTCTTCAAAGGCAATTGACAAAAGCACAATGACACAATGGGATCTTGAATGTTAGCTCAGAGGAAATTAAACTCCCATCAGGAAGAAAAATCATCAGTGAAAAGTATACAATACAAGGCAGCACAGAGATCCGCTTGGTACCGTCCGCAGCCAGCTGTTCCCTCGCCTGAGCAGGGACGTCTACATCACCCACGATCTCCTCCAGAACAGTATTCTCACTAAATTCACCCGTCACCTCTCTGTGTGGAGCCAGTTTCTCCATTAAAATTCCAGATCCTGGAAAGTCCCCAATGTTCAAACCATGCACCGCCAAGGCACCGTCAAGGCACCGCCAAGGCACCGCCAAGGCACCGCCACGGTGGACGTGGTGCCAGAGAAGTCTTCTCTCCAATTACAATGATGATACAGCTGATCATCACAGCGCCCTCTGTACGCACACAATGTACACACAATGTACACACACACTATACATACTGTACACACACATGGTACGCACTGTGCACACAATTGATGCACACACAGTACACACAATGTACGCACACATTGCAACTTGCAGCCATTCAAATTCCAGCACCTGTTGTGGTGGGATTTGATCCTGGGTCTCTGGACCATTATTCTGGATGACCAGCCCGGTGACAATACCACTGTATTGTAGTACAGGTACACACTGCACCCCTACCTTCCCCAGGACAGGTACACACTGTACCCCACCTTCCCCAGGACAGGTACACACTGTACCCCACCTTCCCCAGGACAGGTACACACTGTACCCCACCTTCCCCAGGACAGGTACACACTGCACCCCTACCTTCCCCAGGACAGGTACACACTGTACCCCACCTTCCCCAGGACAGGTACACACTGCACCCCTACCTTCCCCAGGACAGGTACACACTGTACCCCACCTTCCCCAGGACAGGTACACACTGCACCCCTACCTTCCCCAGGACAGGTACACACTGTACCCCACCTTCCCCAGGACAGGTACACACTGCACCCCTACCTTCCCCAGGACAGGTACACACTGCACCCCTACCTTCCCCAGGACAGGTACACACTGCACCCCTACCTTCCCCAGGACAGGTACACACTGCACCCCTACCTTCCCCAGGACAGGTACACACTACCCCCACATTCCCCAGGACAGGTACACACTGTACCCCCACCTTCCCCAGGAAAGGTACACACTGTGCCCCCACCTTCCCCAGGACAGGTACACACTGTACCCCCACCTTCCCCAGGACAGGTACACACAGTACCCCCACCTTCCCCAGGACAGGTACACACAGTACCCCCACCTTCCCCAGGACAGGTACACACAGTACCCCCACCTTCTCCAGGACAGGTACACACTACCCCCATCTTCCCCAGGACAGGTACACACTGTACCCGCATCTTCCCCAGGACAGGTACACACTGTACTCCCACCTTCCCCAGGACAGGTACACACTGTACCCCCATCTTCCCCAGGACAGGTACACACTACCCCCACCTTCCCCAGGACAGGTACACACAGTACCCCCACCTTCCCCAGCACAGGTACACACAGTACCCCCACCTCCCGCAGGACAGGTACACACTGTACCCCCACCTTCCCCAGGACAGGTACACACTGTGCCATCACCTTCCCCAGGACAGGTACACACTGTACCCCCACCTTCCCCAGGACAGGTACACACAGTACCCCCACCTTCCCCAGGACAGGTACACACTACCCCCACCTTCCCCAGGACAGGTACACACTGTGCCATCACCTTCCCCAGGACAGGTACACACTGTACCCCCACCTTCCCCAGGACAGGTACACACTGTGCCATCACCTTCCCCAGGACAGGTACACACTGTACCCCCACCTTCCCCAGGACAGGTACACACTGTACCCCCACCTTCCCCAGGACAGGTACACACAGTACCCCCATCTTCCCCAGGACAGGTACGCACTGTACCCCCACCTTCCCCAGGACAGGTACACACTGTACCCCCACCTTCCCCAGGACAGGTACACACTGTACCCCCACCTTCCCCAGGACAGGTACACTCAGTACCCCCGCCTCCCGCAGGACAGGTACACACAGTACCCCCACCTTCCCCAGGACAGGTACACACTGTGCCCCCACCTTCCCCAGGACAGGTACACACTGTACCCCCACCTTCCCCAGGACAGGTACACACTGTACCCCCACCTTCCCCAGGACAGGTACACACTGTACCCCCACCTTCCCCAGGACAGGTACACTCAGTACCCCCGCCTCCCGCAGGACAGGTAAACACTACCCCCACCTTCCCCAGGACAGGTAAACACTACCCCCACCTTCCCCAGGACAGGTACACACTGTACCCCACCTTCCCCAGGACAGGTACACACTGTGCCCCCACCTTCCCCAGCACAGGTACACACTGTGCCCCCACCTTCCCCATGACAGGTACACACTGTGCCCCCACCTTCCCCAGCACAGGTACACACTGTGCCCCCACCTTCCCCAGGACAGGTACACACAGTACCCCCACCTTCCCCAGGACAGGTACACACTGTACCCCCACATTCCCCAGGACAGGTACACACAGTACCCCCACCTTCCCCAGGACAGGTACACACTGTACCCCCACCTTCCCCAGGACAGGTACACACTGTACCCCACCTTCCCCAGGACAGGTACACACTGCACCCCTACCTTCCCCAGGACAGGTACACACTACCCCCACCTTCCCCAGGCCAGGTACACACTACCCCCACCTTCCCCAGGACAGGTACACACAGTACCCCCATCTTCCCCAGGACAGGTACACACTGTACCCCCACCTTTCCCAGGACAGGTACACACTGTACCCCCACCTTCCCCAGGACAGGTACACACTACCCCCACCTTCCCCAGGACAGGTACACACTGCACCCCTACCTTCCCCAGGACAGGTACACACTGCACCCCTACCTTCCCCAGGACAGGTACACACTGCACCCCTACCTTCCCCAGGACAGGTACACACTGCACCCCTACCTTCCCCAGGACAGGTACACACTACCCCCACATTCCCCAGGACAGGTACACACTGTACCCCCACCTTCCCCAGGAAAGGTACACACTGTGCCCCCACCTTCCCCAGGACAGGTACACACTGTACCCCCACCTTCCCCAGGACAGGTACACACAGTACCCCCACCTTCCCCAGGACAGGTACACACAGTACCCCCACCTTCCCCAGGACAGGTACACACAGTACCCCCACCTTCTCCAGGACAGGTACACACTACCCCCATCTTCCCCAGGACAGGTACACACTGTACCCGCATCTTCCCCAGGACAGGTACACACTGTACTCCCACCTTCCCCAGGACAGGTACACACTGTACCCCCATCTTCCCCAGGACAGGTACACACTACCCCCACCTTCCCCAGGACAGGTACACACAGTACCCCCACCTTCCCCAGCACAGGTACACACAGTACCCCCACCTCCCGCAGGACAGGTACACACTGTACCCCCACCTTCCCCAGGACAGGTACACACTGTGCCATCACCTTCCCCAGGACAGGTACACACTGTACCCCCACCTTCCCCAGGACAGGTACACACAGTACCCCCACCTTCCCCAGGACAGGTACACACTACCCCCACCTTCCCCAGGACAGGTACACACTGTGCCATCACCTTCCCCAGGACAGGTACACACTGTACCCCCACCTTCCCCAGGACAGGTACACACTGTGCCATCACCTTCCCCAGGACAGGTACACACTGTACCCCCACCTTCCCCAGGACAGGTACACACTGTACCCCCACCTTCCCCAGGACAGGTACACACAGTACCCCCATCTTCCCCAGGACAGGTACGCACTGTACCCCCACCTTCCCCAGGACAGGTACACACTGTACCCCCACCTTCCCCAGGACAGGTACACACTGTACCCCCACCTTCCCCAGGACAGGTACACTCAGTACCCCCGCCTCCCGCAGGACAGGTACACACAGTACCCCCACCTTCCCCAGGACAGGTACACACTGTGCCCCCACCTTCCCCAGGACAGGTACACACTGTACCCCCACCTTCCCCAGGACAGGTACACACTGTACCCCCACCTTCCCCAGGACAGGTACACACTGTACCCCCACCTTCCCCAGGACAGGTACACTCAGTACCCCCGCCTCCCGCAGGACAGGTAAACACTACCCCCACCTTCCCCAGGACAGGTAAACACTACCCCCACCTTCCCCAGGACAGGTACACACTGTACCCCACCTTCCCCAGGACAGGTACACACTGTGCCCCCACCTTCCCCAGCACAGGTACACACTGTGCCCCCACCTTCCCCATGACAGGTACACACTGTGCCCCCACCTTCCCCAGCACAGGTACACACTGTGCCCCCACCTTCCCCAGGACAGGTACACACAGTACCCCCACCTTCCCCAGGACAGGTACACACTGTACCCCCACATTCCCCAGGACAGGTACACACAGTACCCCCACCTTCCCCAGGACAGGTACACACTGTACCCCCACCTTCCCCAGGACAGGTACACACAGTACCCCCACCTTCCCCAGGACAGGTACACACTGTACCCCCACCTTCCCCAGGACAGGTACACACAGTACCCCCACCTTCCCCAGGACAGGTACACACAGTACCCCCACCTTCCCCAGGACAGGTACACACTGTACCCCCATCTTCCCCAGGACACGTACACACTGTACCCCCACATTCCCCAGGACAGGTACACATTCTACCCTCACATTCCCCAGGACAGGTACACACTGTACCCCCACCTTCTACAGGACAGGTACACACTACCCCCACCTTCCCCAGGCCAGGTACACACTACCCCCACCTTCCCCAGGACAGGTACACACAGTACCCCCATCTTCCCCAGGACAGGTACACACAGTACGCCCATCTTCCCCAGGACAGGTACACACTGTACCCCCACCTTCCCCAGGACAGGTACACACAGTACCCCCACCTCCCGCAGGACAGGTACACACTGTACCCCCACCTTCCCCAGGACAGGTACACACTGTGCCATCACCTTCCCCAGGACAGGTACACACTGTACCCCCACCTTCCCCAGGACAGGTACACACAGTACCCCCACCTTCCCCAGGACAGGTACACACTACCCCCACCTTCCCCAGGACAGGTACACACTGTGCCATCACCTTCCCCAGGACAGGTACACACTGTACCCCCACCTTCCCCAGGACAGGTACACACTGTGCCATCACCTTCCCCAGGACAGGTACACACTGTACCCCCACCTTCCCCAGGACAGGTACACACTGTACCCCCACCTTCCCCAGGACAGGTACACACAGTACCCCCATCTTCCCCAGGACAGGTACGCACTGTACCCCCACCTTCCCCAGGACAGGTACACACTGTACCCCCACCTTCCCCAGGACAGGTACACACTGTACCCCCACCTTCCCCAGGACAGGTACACTCAGTACCCCCGCCTCCCGCAGGACAGGTACACACAGTACCCCCACCTTCCCCAGGACAGGTACACACTGTGCCCCCACCTTCCCCAGGACAGGTACACACTGTACCCCCACCTTCCCCAGGACAGGTACACACTGTACCCCCACCTTCCCCAGGACAGGTACACACTGTACCCCCACCTTCCCCAGGACAGGTACACTCAGTACCCCCGCCTCCCGCAGGACAGGTAAACACTACCCCCACCTTCCCCAGGACAGGTAAACACTACCCCCACCTTCCCCAGGACAGGTACACACTGTACCCCACCTTCCCCAGGACAGGTACACACTGTGCCCCCACCTTCCCCAGCACAGGTACACACTGTGCCCCCACCTTCCCCATGACAGGTACACACTGTGCCCCCACCTTCCCCAGCACAGGTACACACTGTGCCCCCACCTTCCCCAGGACAGGTACACACTGTACCCCCACATTCCCCAGGACAGGTACACACAGTACCCCCACCTTCCCCAGGACAGGTACACACTGTACCCCCACCTTCCCCAGGACAGGTACACACAGTACCCCCACCTTCCCCAGGACAGGTACACACTGTACCCCCACCTTCCCCAGGACAGGTACACACAGTACCCCCACCTTCCCCAGGACAGGTACACACAGTACCCCCACCTTCCCCAGGACAGGTACACACTGTACCCCCATCTTCCCCAGGACACGTACACACTGTACCCCCACATTCCCCAGGACAGGTACACATTCTACCCTCACATTCCCCAGGACAGGTACACACTGTACCCCCACCTTCTACAGGACAGGTACACACTACCCCCACCTTCCCCAGGCCAGGTACACACTACCCCCACCTTCCCCAGGACAGGTACACACAGTACCCCCATCTTCCCCAGGACAGGTACACACAGTACGCCCATCTTCCCCAGGACAGGTACACACTGTACCCCCACCTTTCCCAGGACAGGTACACACTGAACCCCCACCTTCCCCAGGACAGGTACACACTACCCCCACCTTCCCCAGGACAGGTACACACAGTACCCCCACCTTCCCCAGGACAGGTACACACAGTACCCCCACCTTCCCCAGGACAGGTACACACAGTACCCCCACCTTCTCCAGGACAGGTACACACTACCCCCATCTTCCCCAGGACAGGTACACACTGTACCCCCATCTTCCCCAGGACAGGTACACACTGTACTCCCACCTTCCCCAGGACAGGTACACACTGTACCCCCATCTTCCCCAGGACAGATACACACTACCCCCACCTTCCCCAGGACAGGTACACACAGTACCCCCACCTTCCCCAGGACAGGTACACACAGTACCCCCACCTTCCCCAGCACAGGTACACACAGTACCCCCACCTCCCGCAGGACAGGTACACACTGTATCCCCACCTTCCCCAGGACAGGTACACACTGTGCCATCACCTTCCCCAGGACAGGTACACACTGTACCCCCACCTTCCCCAGGGCAGGTACACACAGTACCCCCACCTTCCCCAGGACAGGTACACACTACCCCCACCTTCCCCAGGACAGGTACACACAGTACCCCCACCTTCCCCAGGACAGGTACACACTGTGCCATCACCTTCCCCAGGACAGGTACACACTGTACCCCCACCTTCCCCAGGACAGGTACACACTGTGCCATCACCTTCCCCAGGACAGGTACACACTGTACCCCCACCTTCCCCAGGACAGGTACACACTGTACCCCCACCTTCCCCAGGACAGGTACACACAGTACCCCCATCTTCCCCAGGACAGGTACGCACTGTACCCCCACCTTCCCCAGGACAGGTACACACTGTACCCCCACCTTCCCCAGGACAGGTACACACTGTACCCCCACCTTCCCCAGGACAGGTACACTCAGTACCCCCGCCTCCCGCAGGACAGGTAAACACTACCCCCACCTTCCCCAGGACAGGTACACACTGTGCCCCCACCTTCCCCATGACAGGTACACACTGTGCCCCCACCTTCCCCAGCACAGGTACACACTGTGCCCCCACCTTCCCCAGGACAGGTACACACAGTACCCCCACATTCCCCAGGACAGGTACACACTGTACCCCCACCTTCCCCAGGACAGGTACACACTGTACCCCCACCTTCCCCAGGACAGGTACACACAGTACCCCCACCTTCCCCAGGACAGGTACACACTGTACCCCCACCTTTGCCAGGACAGGTACACACTACCCCCACCTTCCCCAGGACAGGTACACTCAGTACCCCCATCTTCCCCAGGACAGGTACACACTGTACCCCACCTTCCCCAGGACACGTACACACTGTACTCCCACATTCCCCAGGACAGGTACACATTCTGCCCTCACATTCCCCAGGACAGGTACACACTGTACCCCCACCTTCTACAGGACAGGTACACACTACCCCCACCTTCCCCAGGCCAGGTACACACTACCCCCACCTTCCCCAGGACAGGTACACACAGTACCCCCATCTTCCCCAGGACAGGTACACACTGTACCCCCACCTTTCCCAGGACAGGTACACACTGTACCCCCACCTTCCCCAGGACAGGTACACACTACCCCCACCTTCCCCAGGACAGGTACACACAGTACCCCCATCTTCCCCAGGACAGGTACACACTGTACCCCCACCTTTCCCAGGACAGGTACACACTGTACCCCCACCTTCCCCAGGACAGGTACACACTACCCCCACCTTCCCCAGGACAGGTACACACAGTACCCCCATCTTCCCCAGGACAGGTACACACTGTACCCCCACCTTTCCCAGGACAGGTACACACTGTACCCCCACCTTCCCCAGGACAGGTACACACTACCCCCATCTTCCCCAGAACAGGTACACACTGCACCCCTACCTTCCCCAGGACAGGTACACACAGTACCCCCACCTTCCCCAGGACAGGTACACACTACCCCCATCTTCCCCAGGACAGGTACACACTGTGCCACCATCTTCCCCAGGACAGGTACACACTGTACCCCCACCTGTGTACATGGACACCGAGTTCTCTCTGCTCATCCACACTGCCAAGAATCTTACCATTAGCCCAGTACTCTGTCTTCCTGTTATTCCTTCCAAAATGAATCACATCACACTTTTCTGCATTAAACTCCATTTGCCACCTCTCAGCCCAGCACTGCAGCTTATCTATGTCCTTCTGTAACTTGTAACATCCTTCCGCACTGTCCATAACTCCACCGACTTTAATGTCATCTGCAAATTTACTCACCCATCCTTCTACGCCCTTGCAGTCGATTTCGGTGGCGTGAGAGCAGCTGGTTAGTCAGTTTCAGCGGGAGCATTGCGGAAGGAGGGTGCTGGGAGGTAAGTCAACCTTTAAAAGCACTTCTCTTTGCAGGGGCAGGCCAGTCGATTTCGGTGGCGTGAGAGCAGCTGGTTAGTCAGTTTCAGCGGGAGCATTGCGGAAGGAGGGTGCTGGGAGGTAATTCAACCTTTAAAAGCACTTCTCTTTGCAGGGGCAGGCCAGTCGATTTCGGCGGCGTGAGAGCAGCTGGTTAGTCAGTTTCAGCGGGAGCATTGCGGAAGGAGGGTGCTGGGAGGTAAGTCAACCTTTAAAAGCACTTCTCTTTGCAGGGGCAGGCCAGTCGATTTCGGCGGCGTGAGAGCAGCTGGTGAGTCAGTTTCAGCGGGAGCATTGCGGAAGGAGGGTGCTGGGAGGTAAGTCAACCTTTAAAAGCACTTCTCTTTGCAGGGGCAGGCCAGTCGATTTCGGCGGCGTGAGAGCAGCTGGTGAGTCAGTTTCAGCAGGAGCTGAGACTTTTTCTCTTTTCTTTAAATTAGTTTTTTAGGCGGGATCAGGAAGTCGACCCGCGGACGTCTGGGAAGACCCTCACCAATAAATTCTGGTGGAGAGGAAACCCGAGACACTACACGTGTAGTGTCTCCCACCCGCCCTCCTCCTCTAACCTAATAATAAAACCCATTGGTCTGAGGTAAGTACCATATTTTATTATATTATTATTATTTTTTATAAAAATTTAATTTAGTTGTTAGCCAGATCTTGGTAGAAAGTTAGAGGAATGGCAGGGAAAGGAGTACAATGTTCCTCCTGCAGGATGTTTGAGGTGAGGGATGCAGTTAGTGTCCCTGCTGATTTTACCTGCAGGAAGTGCTGCCATCTCCAGCTCCTCCAAGACCGAGTTAGGGAACTGGAGCTGGAGTTGGAAGAACTTCGGATCATTCGGGAGGCAGAAGGGGTCATAGATAGCAGCTTCAGGGAATTAGTTACACCAAAGATTGGAGATAGGTGGGTAACTGTAAGAGGGACTGGGAAAAAACAGTCAGTGCAGGGATCCCCTGCGGTCGTTCCCCTGAGAAACAAGTATACCGCTTTGGATACTTGTGGGGGGGACGACTTACCAGGGGTAAGCCATGGGGTACGGGCCTCTGGCACGGAGTCTGTCCCTGTTGCTCAGAAGGGAAGGGGGGAGAGGAGCAGAGCATTAGTAATTGGGGACTCTATAGTCAGGGGCACAGATAGGAGATTTTGTGGGAGCGTGAGAGACTCACGTTTGGTATGTTGCCTCCCAGGTGCAAGGGTACGTGATGTCTCGGATCGTGTTTTCCGGGTCCTTAGGGGGGAGGGGGAGCAGCCCCAAGTCGTGGTCCACATTGGCACCAACGACATAGGTAGGAAAGGGGACAAGGATGTCAGGCAGGCTTTCAGGGAGCTAGGATGGAAGCTCAGAACTAGAACAAACAGAGTTGTTATCTCTGGGTTGTTGCCCGTGCCACGTGATAGTGAGATGAGGAATAGGGAGAGAGAGCATTTAAACACGTGGCTACAGGGATGGTGCAGGCGGGAGGGTTTCAGATTTTTGGATAACTGGGGCTCTTTCTGGGGAAGGTGGGACCTCTACAGACAGGATGGTCTACATCTGAACCTGAGGGGCACAAATATCCTGGGGGGGAGATTTGTTAGTGCTCTTTGGGGGGGGTTTAAACTAATGCAGCAGGGGCATGGGAACCTGGATTGTAGTTTTAGGGTAAGGGAGAATGAGAGTATAGAGGTCAGGAGCACAGATTTGACGTCGCAGGAGGGGGCCAGTGTTCAGGTAGGTGGTTTGAAGTGTGTCTACTTCAATGCCAGGAGTATACGAAACAAGGTAGGGGAACTGGCAGCGTGGGTTGGTACCTGGGACTTCGATGTTGTGGCCATTTCGGAGACATGGATAGAGCAGGGACAGGAATGGATGTTGCAGGTTCCGGGGTTTAGGTGTTTTAGTAAGCTCAGAGAAGGAGGCAAAAGAGGGGGAGGTGTGGCGCTGCTAGTCAAGAGCAGTATTACGGTGGCGGAGAGGATGCTAGATGGGGACTCTTCTTCCGAGGTAGTATTGGCTGAAGTTAGAAACAGGAAAGGAGAGGTCACCCTGTTGGGAGTTTTTTATAGGCCTCCTAATAGTTCTAGGGATGTAGAGGAAAGGATGGCGAAGATGATTCTGGATATGAGCGAAAGTAACAAGGTAGTTATTATGGGAGACTTTAACTTTCCAAATATTGACTGGAAAAGATATAGTTCGAGTACAATAGATGGGTCGTTTTTTGTACAGTGTGTGCAGGAGGGTTTCCTGAAACAATATGTTGACAGGCCAACAAGAGGCGAGGCCACGTTGGATTTGGTTTTGGGTAATGAACCAGGCCAGGTGTTGGATTTGGAGGTAGGAGAGCACTTTGGGGACAGTGACCACAATTCGGTGACGTTTACGTTAATGATGGAAAGGGATAAGTATACACCGCAGGGCAAGAGTTATAGCTGGGGGAAGGGCAATTATGATGCCATTAGACGTGACTTGGGGGGGATAAGGTGGAGAAGTAGGCTGCAAGTGTTGGGCACACTGGATAAGTGGGGCTTGTTCAAGGATCAGCTACTGCGTGTTCTTGATAAGTATGTACCGGTCAGACAGGGAGGAAGGCGTCGAGCGAGGGAACCGTGGTTTACCAGGGAAGTGGAATCTCTTGTTAAGAGGAAGAAGAAGGCCTATGTGAAGATGAGGTGTGAAGTTTCGGTTGGGGCGATGGATAGTTACAAGGTAGCGAGGAAGGATCTAAAGAGAGAGCTAAGACGAGCAAGGAGGGGACATGAGAAGTATTTGGCAGGAAGGATCAAGGAAAACCCAAAAGCTTTCTATAGGTATGTCAGGAATAAGCGAATGACTAGGGAAAGAGTAGGACCAGTCAAGGACAGGGATGGGAAATTGTGTGTGGAGTCTGAAGAGATAGGCGAGATACTAAATGAATATTTTTCGTCAGTATTCACTCAGGAAAAAGATAATGTTGTGGAGGAGAATGCTGAGTCCCAGGCTAATAGAATAGATGGCATTGAGGTACGTAGGGAAGAGGTGTTGGCAATTCTGGACAGGCTGAAAATAGATAAGTCCCCGGGACCTGATGGGATTTATCCTAGGATTCTATGGGAGGCCAGGGAAGAGATTGCTGGACCTTTGGCTTTGATTTTTATGTCATCATTGGCTACAGGAATAGTGCCAGAGGACTGGAGGACAGCAAATGTGGTCCCTTTGTTCAAAAAGGGGAGCAGAGACAACCCCGGCAACTATAGACCGGTGAGCCTCACGTCTGTAGTGGGTAAAGTCTTGGAGGGGATTATAAGGGACAAGATTTATAATCATCTAGATAGGAATGATATGATCAGGGATAGTCAGCATGGCTTTGTGAAGGGTAGGTCATGCCTCACAAACCTTATTGAGTTCTTTGAGAAGGTGACTGAACAGGTAGACGAGGGTCGAGCAGTTGATGTGGTGTATATGGATTTCAGCAAAGCGTTTGATAAGGTTCCCCACGGTAGGCTATTGCAAAAAATACGGAGGCTGGGGATTGAGGGTGATTTAGAGATGTGGATCAGAAATTGGCTAGCTGAAAGAAGACAGAGGGTGGTGGTTGATGGGAAAAGTTCAGAATGGAGTACAGTCACAAGTGGAGTACCACAAGGATCTGTTCTGGGGCCGTTGCTGTTTGTCATTTTTATCAATGACCTAGAGGAAGGCACAGAAGGGTGGGTGAGTAAATTTGCAGATGATACTAAAGTCGGTGGTGTTGTCGATAGTGTGGAAGGATGTAGCAGGTTACAGAGGGATATAGATAAGCTGCAGAGCTGGGCTGAGAGGTGGCAAATGGAGTTTAATGTAGAGAAGTGTGAGGTGATTCACTTTGGAAGGAATAACAGGAATGCGGAATATTTGGCTAATGGTAAAGTTCTTGAAAGTGTGGCTGAGCAGAGGGATCTAGGTGTCCATGTACATAGATCCCTGAAAGTTGCCACCCAGGTTGATAGGGTTGTGAAGAAGGCCTATGGAGTGTTGGCCTTTATTGGTAGAGGGATTGAGTTCCGGAGTCGAGAGGTCATGTTGCAGCTGTACAGAACTCTGGTACGGCCGCATTTGGAGTATTGCGTACAGTTCTGGTCACCGCATTATAGGAAGGACGTGGAGGCTTTGGAGCGGGTGCAGAGGAGATTTACCAGGATGTTGCCTGGTATGGAGGGAAAATCTTATGAGGAAAGGCTGACGGACTTGAGGTTGTTTTCGTTGGAGAGAAGAAGGCTAAGAGGAGACTTAATAGAGGCATACAAAATGATCAGGGGGTTGGATAGGGTGGACAGTGAGAGCCTTCTCCCGTGGATGGATATGGCTGGCACGAGGGGACATAACTTTAAACTGAGGGTAATAGATATAGGACAGAGGTCAGAGGTAGGTTCTTTACGTAAAGAGTGGTGAGGCCGTGGAATGCCCTACCTGCTACAGTAGTGAACTCGCCAACATTGAGGGCATTTAAAAGTTTATTGGATAAACATATGGATGATAATGGCATAGTGTAGGTTAGATGGCTTTTGTTTCGGTGCAACATCGTGGGCCGAAGGGCCTGTACTGCGCTGTATTGTTCTATGTTCTATGTTCTATGTTCCTCCAGGTCATTTATAAAAATGACAAACAGCAGTGGCCCCAAAACAGATCCTTGTGGTACACCACTAGTAACTGGACTCCAGTCTGAACATTTCCCACCAACCACCACTCTTTGTCTTCTTCCAGCTAGCCAATTTCTGATCCAAATTGCTAAATCACCCTCAATCCCCAGCCTCCGTATTTTCTGCAGTAGCCTACCGTGGGAAACCTTATCAAACGCTTTACTGAAATCCATATACACCACATCAACTGCTTTACCCTCATCCACCTGTTTGGTCACCTTCTCAAAGAACTCAATAAGGTTTGTGAGGCACGACCTACCCTTCACAAAACCGTGTTGACTATCTCTAATCAAATTATTCCTTTCCAGATGATTATACATCCTATCTCTTATAAACCTTTCCAAGATTTTGCCCACAACAGAAGTAAGGCACACTGGTCTATAGTTACCGGGGTTGTCTCTACTCCCCTTCTTGAACAAGGAGACAACATTTGCTATCCTCCAGTCTTCTGACACTATTCCTGCAGACAAAGATGACTTAAAGATCAAAGCCAAAGGCTCAGCAATCTCCTCCCTAGCTTCCCAGCGAATCCTAGGATAAATCCCATCCGGCCCAGGGGACTTATCTATTTTCACACTTTCCAGAATTGCTAACACCTCCTCCTTATGAACCTCAAGCTCTTCTAGTCTCGTAGCCTGAATCTCAGTATTCTCCTCGACAACATTGTCTTTTTCCTGTGTGAATACTGACGAAAAATATTCATTTAGCACATCTCCTATCTCCTCGGACTCCATGCACAACTTCCCACTACTGTCCTTGACTGGCCCTACTCTTACCCTTATCATTCGTTTATTCCTGACATACAAAGGCAGTGGCGCTCCTGAGCATCGACAAGTCCTGCCATCCCTGGAATCAGTCTGGTAAACCTTCGCTGCACTCCCTCGAGAGCAAGAACATCCTTCCTCAGAGAAGGAGATCAAAACTGCCCACAATACTCCAGCTTTGTGGCCTCACCAAGAAATACATGTAGTGGGTAATTTAAGGGTTAAAAACTTGGGATTGATGAGGTCAGTGGTGGGAGGAGCTAAGTGTTTTGTTATGCTCTTGTTGCAGCATAAGCTGCTTCCTTGATGTGCACTCTGACAAAGGAAGGTTCAGACTCGGAGATAGCTTTAACACGTTTATTAAACTATCAACAATTCTCCTACTTGGATTCAACGCTACTGTTAATCCTGCTATAGCTACTCAGACTGACGAACCAGTCTGCTACAATCCACGTGGTGGGTCTGATGTTCAATGAACCCTGTGTCTGTACTCACTGAGTATCTCCACTGGAAAGAGACTGAGCATGTGTGATGTGTCCTTTTATATGGGTTGGTGTGATGTGTCCTTTTATATGGGTCGGTGTAATGCCCTCCTGTGGTAGTGTCACCTCTGTGTGTATCGTGAATGCTCATTGGTCGTGTCCTATCTTACTGACCTATTGGTTGACTGTCTGTGTGTCATGTCTCTGGTGCTCCCTCTAGTGTCTAGCTAGGTGTAGTGTATGTACATTAACCCTTTGTGTACTTACAGTGATGTATATCACCACACTAAGGAAGCACAAGGCCATTTTGTGAAGAGGGACAGGGGCTGGAGAAAGTTTTTGGAAGTGAGGTCCGATCTCTGG
Source organism: Scyliorhinus torazame (assembly GCF_047496885.1). Lineage (NCBI taxonomy): Eukaryota > Metazoa > Chordata > Chondrichthyes > Carcharhiniformes > Scyliorhinidae > Scyliorhinus > Scyliorhinus torazame. Next base: position 1,839 of record NW_027309514.1, on the reverse strand, counting down.
CCCGCTGCCTTTGTTTTTCCTGAGACCACGAGTAAAGGCCGAGAGGCAGTGAGTTTGGGGCAGCTTTGAGAGAAAGAGAAGCTGAGTTCCCATCAGCCTGACTCCGAGTCCACAATTCTGTCCAAGTGAGATAGGTTAAAAGTGATACTATTTAAAAACATAGCAGCCTTGTCTGGAGACAAGGGAAAGGCTGAAACTAATCAAGTCAAGCAGCTATTTGAAGACTTTCAGATGGATTAAGATGGGATTCTCACAAGAAGCAGCTTTGTCAGATCACGTATTCCTTCCGGCCGTGGTGGTTTAAGCTGGATCGAGAGCTGCACGTGTATTTTCTTGTTGCTTGATGGGAAATTGAATGGTAGTTTTAAGGGGCGGGATTCTCCGGGAATCGGCGGGGCGCGCAGAAACGGCGCAGTGGAGTGGCGGGAACCACTCCGGTGTTGGGCAGCCTCAATCCTCCGCACCTTCAGGGACTCGGCCGCCCCGGAGTGGTTTGCGCCCCGCCGGCTGGCGTGGAAGGGACTGCGTGGGCCGGAGCCCGCCCACGCCGCCAGGTCCTGCCGGTAAGGGACCTAGTCCAATTTACGCTGGCGGGACCTGCATAGAACCAGCAGGACTTTTGGTCCATCGCGGTCCGGAGAATCGCCGGGGGGAGACCACCGACCGGCGCAATTCCCGCCCCCGCCAAATCCCCGGCACTGGAGAATTCGGCAGCTGGCGGGGGCGGGATTAGCGCTGCCCCCCCCCCGGCGATTCTCCGACCCGGCGGGAGGTCGGAGAATCCCGCCCAAGGTGTCCGGGTTTGCTGATCTTTGCGGGTTTGGAGTTAGGTTGAATATTGTTATTCACAATAAAGTTTTTTTTTAAAAAATACCCAAGTCCTATTTCTTCATCCAATCCGTCCTGGAGTGAATCAATCTTTCATGGAACATACAGTGCAGGAGGAGGCCATTCAGCCCATCAAGTCTGCACCAACCCACTTAAACCCTCACTTCCACCCTATCCCCGTAACCCAATAACCCCTCCTAACCTTTTTGGTCACTAAGGGCAATTTAGCATGGCCAATCCACCTAACAGCACGTCTTTGGACTGTGGGAGGAAACCGGAGCACCCGGAGAAACCCACGCAGACACGGGGAGAACGTGCAGACTCCGCACAGACAGTGATCCAAGCCGGGAATCGAACCTGGGACCCTGGAGCTGTCAAGCAACAGTGCTAACCCCTGTGCTACCGTGCTGCCCAAACACAGTCTTAAAACAAAATATTGGGGTTCTGGGCCCAGTATCTCACCCACTGTTGGGATCTGGTCGGGGATTGTAATAAAAGGCAGCAAGACATCCCTGCTCCTGTACTCCAATCAAAGAACAAAGCACAATACAGCACAGGAACAGGCCCTTCGGCCCTCCAAGTCTGTACCGGTCATGATACCAACCTTTGCCAAAACCCTCAGCACTTACTTGTGCCGTATCCCTCTATACCCATCCTATCCATGTGTTTGTCAAGATGCCTTTTGAACGGCGTTAATATATCTGCTTCCACAACCTCCCCTGGCAACGCATTCCAGGCACTCTCCACCCTCTGCATAAAAAACCTGCCTCGCACATCTCCTCTAAACTTTGCCCCACGGACCTTAAACCTCTGCCCCCTGGTGACTGACCCCTCCACCCTGGGAAAGAGTGCCTGCCCATCCACTCTATCCATACCCCTCATAATCTTGTAGACCTCTATCAGGTCACCCCTCAACCTCCTTCTTTCTCATGAAAACAGTCCGAGTCTATTCAGCCTCTCCACATAGCTAACACAATCCTCTCGCAATGAAGGCCAACATACCGTTAGCCT